>NW_010556741.1:23118-26102 GCF_000687285.1 Phaethon lepturus
TCCTGTCCTTTCTTAGAAATAGGTAGATAACAGTATTTGCCAAGCTTATAGGAATGCTTTCAGCATCTTGCAGAAGACTTTGAACGCAGAATATAAGTCTGGATGATATGCTAAGGCTCCACTGCCTCTGTATTTACAAGAGATAACAGCACTATACATATACAGTGCCCTACAGATTTTTCTTCCTTTATGAATTTAGGCAGTTTTTCAAATAAAGCATGTATTACGTATGCAGCAAGGGAAATGTCTGCTTCAGAAAAGCTGATGTCTCAAAGGTAAACATGTATAAATGTTTATACATTTTTTAACACACGTTATTTACCCAGAAGAGCACAACAGCTGCTTCGGAGTTGTTCTGGTCTCAGTGGTAAATAGGTATTTTGGCAGTTGCTTCAAACAGAAATGATTCTTTGGTTCCATTCCATTCTAGCCTCTCCATTTGTTATTCTAATGGTTATTCCAAATTAATCAGGTGTCAGAGTAGATTGATTTCACTTCACATGAGGACTCTCACAGATTACACTGGTACCTCCATGAAAAGCCCTGAGTATAGGGCATCTTTTATTTTTCATTCTCCGAGTCATAATTCAGCCTCTACTCCTCCTTTGATGTTGTGATTTGCATGGCCTTCCAATAGAGTTTAATTCTTTCCCATTCAGTGTCACCTGGGAGTATGTGTGCACTTTAATGTGTGTAGGTATCACCAACAAGCCTCATCCCCAGCCAGCAGTAGCAATCCAACTGCAGTGGCCTGGGACTGTCTAGATCTGGTCGCTTGCCCTAGTCGCCATCCAGAACACCAGACGTGCTTGAAAGAAATCTCATTGCTGCTGTCGACACAGAGAGAGCGCAAATGCTCTCACACGTGCTGCAATGACTTTGCTGATCGGTGGATAGACGAAGGTTGGCTAGACACATTGAAGACGTAACTAGATACTTCTGCAAGTAAGCAGGAGCTTGCCCCCTCCAACCTGCCTCTCCCAGCACTGGGATCCATGGCTCTAGCAGTCTCCCCAGTGGGTACTTCACAGGTTTATTTTTGCATTCAGGCCTACAGCCAATCACTAATTAAGCCCCAAGTGCACACATCATGTGCATCACTAGTGCTTCTATGTGTTATAACTTGTAATTCTCCTGGCTATGCTAATTCGTTATAACATCAGCTTGGCTCTCTTTAACTAAAACCCTCTGCAGTACTGGAGGTGGTTGTTGGCTATGATTAGTCCTGTTGTCAGGTATGCCCTGAAATTTATCACCCAGATCTAATTTCTCTGGTCTGTGGAAGCTGTTCCGGTTGTTTCCCCATAACTTCACGGCTCTAAATGAACCAGTTGAACTACTGGAAAGGAATAGATCATTCTACCTCTGTTGTCCTATGTGTTTATCTGTGCCAAATACAATTTTTTTTTTTTTTTATAGAAGAGTGGTTATCTGACAGCTTGCTCCACTTCACAGACCACCACATCAGTCCAAATCCTTTTTAATTGTGATTAGGTTCAGCTGCTGAACAATTAAATGCAGCAGCACATACACTGGGATGTGTTCTCTTAGCCTATGTTAAGGGTGTGATAAATTCCAATAGATGGATACACAGAGTGCTGAGGGCTCTTATGTGTTAAGCTGCCACAGAAGATTCTCCAGAGCTTATCTGGAGAGTTCATCTCTGAGAATAAACATGATTCATTAAATCAAACACCAGAGTAAATGTTACAGTAAAGTTGCTTTCTTACACATCAGGACATAGAGGAAACAGGAATGTCACTGAATTGATAAAAAATGCACTTTATTGCTATTTATTCATGAGCTATCAACGTTCAGTACTGTACTTACAGATTTGAGTTCTGTTAGAATGTTTTTTGAGTATCATACTGCATATGGCAAATAATTAATGCAAAAACATTCACAACATTAAAAGATTAGACGGCTCACAGAGTTGGTGATGGGATGAAGAAGTAATCATTGTGAAATCACAGATTGAACAGGAAGTCATTAAGGATGTACTTAAGTCAACTGCAGTTTCAGTATATAGTTTAAATTAATTTTGTAGACTTTCTCTGAAGTCAATGAAGAGCACTAGTCACCTCCAGAAAGTAATTCATCTCACCAATCATAGATATTGAGAATGGATGAATTTTGTCCCAGGAGGTGAATGCCACCCTGAAATTAGTTTTCCTATCTTACGGTTATTCAATAGTCAACTGATATGAATTTAGTGTCTTCAATATGAGTTCATGCAGTATTCTGTATTCACAAACCAACATAACATTTGCTGACAGCCTGAGATTAGATGAAAAGACAGGGCAAAGTGAACAAATGAAATATTTCACTACTGCTAGAAGATATAGATCAGGAGAGATTAGTTCCTCTTGCTCTTAAAAGAAAACTGTAGTCCTGTAGGCAGTTCTTGACAGGGTAGTGTAGATAGTTTAATCAATGTTCATGTTGGCTAGAGAGATTAGTTTATTAGTGTTGTAATTTCACTTGCACCAGCATCACATTTACCCACAAAACAATGTTTGAAGGACTTAATTTAACAGGGTAGGTACTAGAAGATGGCAAACAAGGGCAATGCTCATCAGATGTGAAAGTGCATGAGGGTATCTAATGACTGAGCTGCATTTCAGAGAAGAATGTGCGCTTTATAAATACTGTATGTATCTGGATTCAGTTGAAAAAAATCCATCTAGAAGGAGATCTTTAGACAGGAGGTGAAGGAGATGAGGATATTTAGGTGGGAGATGCAATAAAGTATCTGCATTTTCCACGCCATATCATATCATCAGCATCACTCACAGAGAGATGTAGTTTAGCCTGCTTATGAGCATCTTTAATTGGCATTTTATTGCTTGTATTGCCTTCGCTTTAAATGTCCTCAGAAACTTGCTGATACGTTCAGATGTTTTAAATTGGAGTTCTCTTGATGCTGTCTGTGTGTCTTAGATTCTTATGAAACATGTACCCTCCGCAAGTTTGCTGATGATACA
>NW_010556742.1:0-86428 GCF_000687285.1 Phaethon lepturus
CTAGTGTTTCTGTGATTTCTGTGATTTTTCACTACCTACTCCTCCTTATGGGAGAATCTAGTTCTCCAGGGTGTGCATCCTAATACCTGAACTCTGTTGGTATGAATTTCTTAATCTGGCCTGCCAAGCTATTATGTTATTTCCATAACTGTCTAAATGATCACTAGACTTGGAGTTGACTTCTTTCCTATATCAACAAAGTTGTAGATTTAGTCTCCTTCATTCCTCTTAACACCCTTGTCTTAACATGATGTGGCTTACAGAGTCAAAAAGGAAAACAAAAAATCACATTTGATTTTCTGTAGCCTCATGTATAGAGGTACCAGGTATGCAGGAAATCTGAATTCTTGACCCTATTTGAAAGCAGGCCAGCTTGGTCTGCTTATCTTCAGTACAAATACCTTTGAGATGGACTCGTCAGATGGGATATCATTGTAGTTATCACTTGTAGGTGTGTTGCACACTTGAAAATTTTCCTGATGTCTGTTTATGAAGCCTGATCCAGTGAGAGTGTGAGACAATCCTAGCTAATATGGGTTTCTGCCTGAAGCTTGAGATCAACATAAGGTGTGGGTATATGTTAGGTGGGGCTTTGCTGCTTGGCCATGTTTGTTTGGCCGGTCACGCTTACTGATGGAAGCTTCGGTGCTCTTGCAGTATGTGGTGTTAGATGGCAGCTGAAAGCTTCACCTGAACATAAAGTTTAATTATAAAGTAGCAGATAGGAACTCATAAAGTGAATCTAGCCGTTACTGGTTACACTTGATCTGGAGGAGCCAAGAGTGCTTATTGGAAGCTACAGTTCCCAGTCAGGAAGTGCACACAAGAGTTGTCTGTAAGAGCGAGACTGAAGCATGCACCAGAGTCTCCTCTGTCCTTGTTTGCACGGAAAGGAAAACTGGGCATGGGGCCTAGATGGAAGCTGCAGTGTGCTTCAACAGGTGCCCTGATCATTCTAGGAATTCAGAACATGCCATTGCAAGTTGCAGCAGATATGTCTAGATGTGACCCTTTTTTTTTTTTTTTTGCATAATGCTATTAGA
The DNA here is from genome assembly GCF_000687285.1 of Phaethon lepturus. Taxonomy (NCBI): domain Eukaryota; kingdom Metazoa; phylum Chordata; class Aves; order Phaethontiformes; family Phaethontidae; genus Phaethon; species Phaethon lepturus. The sequence continues at coordinate 1,044 of NW_010556742.1, forward strand.
AAACAAAAAAAAAATCTTGCTAGCATCTTACTGTAGAGGCAACAGATCAGTGGTCTGCAATATATTTGCTTGATCTGCATAAATACGTATTTTTGAAATTACTAGGTTAATTTTATAATAATAAGCTTCTACGTAGAGCTCATTTATTTCTAAAGATTAAGGCCTATAATTTGTCCTATGGATAGGTGATCTCATTAATTTATAGGTATGTTAACTTGAGTTTGACATCACCATTTTAATATGAATTGTTGACTTCAGTTCAGACAGACCCAGTTTTATCATGTGCAGAGCAATCTAGTGTGTAAATGTAAGCTCGTTCTTTTTATTGCTTCATTAGTTTTATAGTAACATATTTTAACAGGCAGGGATTAGCAATAAGGGTTTGTCCTGTTCATTTTCTTTCCTGAATGTCTTCATGTAGATCTTCTAATCCAGCTACCCAGAGGATGAATGGGTAAACTGCCTGTTTTGTATCAGCCCAAAGTAAATGTAGAGACCCACCAGCAGTACTAAAAATCTTGGAAGAGGCTAACTTTTTGACTGTACCAACTGTAACGGTAGAAACAATTTTAATCAATCTATAGCAATGAAAGTTGTCAGTCTTGGTATGGAGAAGTTTTGATTTTAATATTTTAGAGTTTTGCGTTAGCTCTCTGGTAAAAAGAATAGCATTGGGCTAAAGGAGTGCATCAGCAAGCATGAGATAGGGGATTCATAGTAACCCTTTCAGTTCTTCTGGAATACAACCAAAAAGTAACACTGAAATGGCCTGTCTATGCTGTGACTGTTAATGTCACTGTTAAAAATAGGTCCACAGTCCAGTCTGTGGCATGTGAGGAATCATTGCTATCATCTGGATAACACAGAAAATAAGGCTTGAGTCTTTATTTGGACTTGGAAGAAAGTGGCTGGGGGAATAAGCTAAAACTCCCTAGTCTTTTGCCACTCAGCCCTCATGCAAGTTAATGCTGGAAAAAAAAGCATAGTTGTGTCCCAGGTTCTATAGAGCTTACTACAGCAGTTCAAGGTAAGATCAGCAATAAGTAATATCTGTCTGCTTTTATAAGTACTGTAAAGTAAATTAACCAAAAAGGGAATCTCCCCTGTAGTCTTTTTGTGTGTGTGTATACACATATATATAAAAAAAACCCCTTGGTTAGAAAACATGTAGATTTAAGAAAAATAACAGGCTTCCTTTATGCCAACATATTTCTTCAGCTGTACTTGTGTAAATCTGCCATAACCATATTCCAGGACGGGTGGCAATAGATAGAAGTCTGTAGTTTAATAATCTGTATAAACAATTGAAGGCTGAGGTTTGTAGATTAAAAGGCATCTTAAGGTGAGCCTGTTTCTGTCCCATTGTGTGTGTGTATCAAATGGTGTATTGAAATTGCTATGTTAGTATGTAATCCCAGTGAATGTTTTTCGCTCTACATAGAACTCCTTGCAAACCAAGAATGATCAAAGATTTCATTTCAGTTTCAGAGATTTCAGCATGAATATTCTTTAGTGTTTTGCATCTTTTCTGGGGAAAGGGAATTTACAGTGGGTTTAATGCATATGTTTCATCTCATTTGACATGAAGCTTTATATCTATCTATCTGTATAAGTAAAAGCATGTATATCAATATATATGTATATATTTGTGTATATGTGAAGGAAAGGAAGAACAGATTCTCTTAGGGCCTTAGAAATAAATTAATTAGAGTGCTGTTACTTGTAATTGTAGACTGCAATTTAGACGTAAGGGACAAGGAACGTGATGAATCTTACCAAAAAATGCCTTCCACCTGGTCTGTTCTTTTAAACAATTGACATGACTTTCATTTACTATGTTGTCAGGAGGTGTCTTTATATCTGTATTGAATAATTTAGTTTCACTTTTACTGGTTATTTCCAATTACCCATTCTTAATCCAGATCAAATACTGTAACACATTTAATAGAATTTAAGACTTTTTAAGGATAATATGCTTTTTACATTACTACAGAATGAATGACAAATTTCCCATGCTTTAAGATTACAAATATAGCTAATTTGAGGGTCAGCTCTCAGTTTAGATGCTCTTGGAAATCTTTAAATATAGATCATTTCCAGGTTAATTGTAGGACATTCCTCCTTACTTTTTTCATTGAACTGACACTTCAGAAAGCCCCTCAACTTTCACTGTTCAGCAGCTTCAGATATACCTTGGCCATCTGTTTAGCTGCATCAGCTCAACATGGAGCTCTGTGCTTGATAAACACATGGTCCAAATCCTGCTTGTTGTCTTCTGTTTGATAGTTTTATTAGGGTTTAGCAGGGCTATTTACAAAGTCCTATTTCTGACCTATGTACAAAACTAGCATTTCTCTGTATTTGCTTCTTAAGTGTGTATTCCTGTGTATATATTAAAAAAAAGAGAGAGGAAAGGACTTTATGCAAGTAAGATATTGCATATTAATACTATAGTCTTTGATCTAAGTGTTCAGTTAGATTTAGCCTTAGAATTTACCATGTTGCAGATTTTAGAACATTCTGCTTGTTTACCTAAAAACTTTGGTTCAGACTTTATCCCCTGTAAAGCTGCTTAATTTTCAACCATTTTTTTTCACAGTATAAGTATTGCTTACATAGTTTATTATATGATATGATTATATCCTCCTTGATGCACATTTTGAACTTACTATTCACTGAAGTAACAACAGATTATTATCATGGTAATCAAGCATTTATGCTTTATTGTTTTATGTTCATTAATGGGGGGAAAAAAGACATTTTTCTAATAATGTAGCCAGAAATAAAAAATGAAAAAAAAAATTAGATATTATTGCTTTATAGAATACTGTAGATGGAAAGATCTTGGTAAGAATTTAGTGTTTTTCTTCTCGTTATATTGTTTATGTGAGCTTTAATCATAAACAGCTGAATTGAAATTGATAAAATTTGTATCTGCTTATATTATTTCAAGTGTAGTAGGCAATCTGAAGTATCATTGCTCTTATTTAGATTTTGTAATGTGGTTTATTGTTGTTTTCCATAGCGTAAAAAAACAAAAAGAAACATTCCTGTTAATACTACTATCACTGTCGTGATAGCTTGTTCTGATTCATTTTTCATTGATAGAATTTTATGATAGATACTAAACTGGATTCTCTTGAAGGTGCTGTGTGTCCTTTAATGAAAACAGTTGTCCCTCATCTCAAACAAATCAACAGAGACAGTTTTGGTGTTTCAGGTAAATGACTGCGTTAATATAGATATCTAAATTAATTGGCTAGTAGTGGATATAATCATAGTTCGACTGAAGCTGGCTTTAAAACTGAAAGAACACTATAGAATGCCACCCCCATGCTCCAAAAGCTGCTGTTGTTTTTAGGAAGATGGTCTTAAAATCAGGATGCGTTGTTCTTGGAAAGTATTGGTTCAAGTTCTGGAGCAAGACTCATTTCTATTGTTTTTCCCAAACATCCTTTGTTCTTATCAGTTCAGATGATAAAAGGAAATAATGAATGCATTTCTCAGGTTGCAAAGTCATCTACTGAGTGAATTTTGCACTGATAATTTAGCTGTCGATAAAATGAATATCGGAAGTTTCTCTGACTTAGAGTACTCTTTTTCAAAATACCTTGTAAGTCTATACTCTATATCACCAAGCATGCTACAAGTCAGTATTTACCTCCATTTAAAAAATTCCATTAAATAAACTAAATCATTTTATCCTATTTCACAGGATTTGATCTGGCAGAAAGCTTTTCTTTGAGGCAGACATCTTGTGGAGGGGAAAAAATCTGTTTTAAACTGGGAAGTGCACCTCTCATCAGAGACACAAAGTAAGTAAAATACTACTTTGATCCTAAGTCTTTAAAAGACAGAGCTCAGACTGAATGCTACTAACGAACAGAAACACTGAGCAGTGTATCCAAAGGATGCCACAGAAAGATAAGTATGCATATTTTCTGGCATTTTCATCTGTTACAGTTTTTTCTTCTGGAAACATTTTGATTCAGGTGTGTTTTTCTTCTGATACTGAAAACGCTACTATTTATACATAAATATTTATAAAACAAAGGAAACAAAGAACTTTCATGGTATGACAAAAAGTGTTATACTAATCTTCCCTCAGTGAAATTGGCTGTCCTCTCTCATTACTGATGGCAGGATTAAAAAGAGAGAGAGAGTCAACCTTTCCTTAATGTTTTCTTCCCCACCCAGTGGAATTGGCATCTTGCTTTTGAGCAAAAACAGAATGGTGCGTACTCAGTGTAGATGTGGAACTGGGCAGTATCCTATTGCTACACAGGGTGGGATGATGGGCAGAGACTGCATGAAAAATCAAAAGGAAGGTGAAAGAGAGTAAGGCACAATGGGATTGGATGGATTAAGTTTGCACGGGGACAAGGAAATGGCAAGAAGCAGTTAGGAATGTAGTTTCAAGTTCCCCATGCTCAGTGGAGAGAGAGGATCATCTCAGAGTCTTGGTCGAGATGTGCTCCAAGTCATGGGACTGTGGTTTGTGTACAGCGTGTTCCTGTGATGACGAGGGAAGAAACTGTATTCCTGTGTCTTTCTATTGAGTATTCTCTGTTGCAAGGGGTCTGGCTCCAGCTTGCCTAGAAAAAATACACCTGGCCCTTGGAGTTCCCCTTTGCTTGGATCCCAGACAGAGCAAAGAGGGGCTGTGGGTAGCGTGAGGCCAGAGGAGAGGGAGAAGAAAGGGATCAGAGGCACTCAGACACAAAACAAAGTAATTTTTGGAAGAGGAGAACGATTAAAGAAATAGGACTTAAACAGTCTAGGTTACTAGAGAGATTCTAAGTTTTTCTGAGGTATTAAATACTGTAAATGCTAAATTTTTATGCTTGTGTAATTCTGTGAAGTTAAACAAAGTAATCGCAGTGTTTTTTTTTTTTTTAATACCTTGGACATTAGCTGTTGAAGGAAAAATAACTAGATAGAATTACTTGACACAGAGAGCTCTATTTTTATTAGGGCCTTCCCAGTATTATCAAGGTTGCCTTTGGAAGAGGAACAGGTAAATTTAGGTACCACCCATACCTATCTTTACTAAAAATATTTTGAAAGGTTGCCAGTAAGAAATTTTTTTTTTTTAAATTCATTATTCTTTTTTCAGATTTTTACAGGGGTTTTTAAATTTTTTTTTTTCCAATGGATGGGAATTTGAGGAGAAACATGAGACTATAGAAGACTAGAAAATCAAGGCAATAACAAAACATGTGGGGCAATATTTCCTCTAGGAGCAAGAAGCTAAGTATCACTTTGCATGCAGTGAAATGCATATTGCAAACTGGCTTACTTTATTCTGAAACTGTAAGAAAATCAATGGAAAAAATAGAGTGAGAGGAGCTAGCAATTGGAAAAGGGTGAATTATTTAAAATTCATTTTATCTTGAGGGAAAATTCATGATTCAAAAGGATTGATTACTAAGAATTTGGTGGTTTTGGAAGGGATCTGACAGGTGATGTTGAGGTGGAAAAATGTAAAGCTTTTTTTCTTAGCTTTTATTAGTAGGCCTGAATACTAATACCTGTGTTTTATTTTCTTCTTTTAAAAATGATTTATTAGTGAAGGCAGTGAAAATGGGAAATTCATGTCATGGCTGATATCTGTGGCTTAGCGAAGCCTAAACTCTTAGTGGTTGCAAAGAGAATACTTGAGAAAGACACAGTACATCTTCTCTTGTTTGTTTTTTTGTTTTGTTTTTTAACTTTTATTTTATGGAGTTGGAGAGGAAGTGACAGGTATTTTTTTCTGTATTTGATCTGTTCAGCTTTTTGGAGGGAGGTGACTCTTTGAGACAAAAACAGGTAGTTTTTCCTCCATTTTCAGTATAATTTTGTCAAGAGAGAAAGAATATCAATAAAAGGTAAACCTGGAAGACAGGTGGTTTGGCTTTAATGGTCTCTTGCTTCTCACACTCCCCTCTCTCCCTGTTGTTTTCTTCTATATATATATCCTCATTACAGAAAAACTAAAGAGAAAATCTTTCTAGTTTCCCCTAAATATATGTGTATGTAATGGATGAAAACTTTAGCTGGATTTAGCAAATAAGATGATTATTAATAAAATGTGTAACAGTGCTAATGTATGAATATAGTTAGGCTGAAAATTACTATCACGTCATTGAAGTTAATAAGGAACAAGGTAAGCTTTTCAGTCAGCTTGCTGTGGAAGTAAATAGTAACTCCTACATATATCTTCCTGAAAAAAAAAGGGTTAAAAGTATTTTCAATAACATTTGAGCATTGCATAATTTTCATTAAATCCTAGTTCTTGGAGGCAATAGTCTTGGTCTGGCTTTTTTAGCCTTTTTTCACAGAGAAATCCATGTCATAATTAAGAATAGAATTTACTTTTTTTGCTCAATATGTTGAATATATAATAGCTTTCTGTTGTTGAGATAACACTTCAGGCAAGAATTTTAAAAGTTACTGGTTTAAAGCATATTCTATACTCTTCTGAACTTCTGAGTGGGCTTTTAAAAATAAGGGCACAGGGCAGTCAGGAGCACAAAGTCAGGTTTTAACATGGTAGGATTACAATGAAGAATAGTCAGGAACTCAGATATCTGTCATCATAACCTTATAATTTACTTTATCTCAGTTATCCATGTACTATATCTTGTAATTCATTATTTTTATTTAAATCTCCTTCTCTTGCATTATGTGAGATTGTGTCGTTCTGGACCCCTCACATTGTTAGACACACAGAGGTTTGTAGGATCATTCGGCCTCAGAAAATATTTTAGTAGACGTGGTGTGCAGTAAGCAGCAGAACAGTGTTTGTTATCCAACCTGCAGGAAACTGAGAGTATCTGATTAAGCTGACTAGCAAGTATCAAGTAACTTGGCACATCTCCTCTTGCATTTCATTCATTCAGTCGTAGTGTGGGTAATAGAAAGCTATGCTGTGCCATTTTTCTTGTGTGATGCCATTTTGTTTTTTTTCAATGGGCCTGGAGTAGTGTTGCACCTATTTATAAGTTGTAAATAATTTACAATGCAGAGTCAGCCTGGGAAATCGATTATGTCTATTTGTGTTGGATTTTAGTTGTATCTCTTTGTGAAGTTCTGTACGTATTTTGTCTTGTCATAGGAGTTGGATAGCTTTTCTTATGCTCCAAGTAAATTACTATTAAATATTAATTTAATTCTAATAATATTTTCAGGATTAAAAAGTGATTTTAAAATTAAAGTACTGTGAGTTTTACGTGGACATTAGTGGAGGTTATTCCTGAGTGAAGTAGTATAACTGAGCCTTTGAATCCTAAAGAATTTCACAGTAAAATACCGTTATGCAGACAATCTAATTATATAATCATAATACTAGTAATTGTATAATGTTTTAATTTTATTTCAATAAATACATTATGGAGTCGTATTTTGTTCTCTAGAGTTTAACACGTACTGCCGCTGCAGTGTATTCCAGTTTGGCATAGAGGTTACTGACAAAAGCAGTCCAGGGCTCCGCTGATAGCAACTCCTTTAGATCTGCCAGCAGTATTCAGTACTTCTGGACATGAGGCCTTTTAGCCTAATTTTTGTTATTTAGTTGCCTTAGAGTAGATAGCACTATGATGAAATAATTTCACTGTTCTTCTCTAAAGATGCGTCAGATGTCAGTTGTTCCTCATCCTCATTTTTCTGGGATGCTGGTGGGCCATTTTTTCCTCCTCTGAAAGCACCAATAAAGGAGATAGTAAGTTGATTTCGGCTGAGTTTCAGAATGTTTTTGAAATGGATGTTTGTGATTAGCAGATCTTAATGGCACAGTCATGGCTTTCTTATTTTGTAGCTTGTTTGGCTTGACAAACCATATTAATTTACTGAGGAGATTATTGTAGCTGGCTGTTAAATGATCTCAGAGTAACAGCAGTTGGGATAACTCTCATGACTTTTTTAGAAATTTTTCCCCTTTTGGTGTAAGATACTGAAAAAGAGCTTGGATGTTGACTGTATTTGGACTGCTGAGTTCCATCAGCAATGCTGTCATTCACTGCTGCCAGAAAAGCTGTGGCTGTGACAGGCTGACACTGTGTGGCCTGTATTTCAGAGAAAGTGTTTCACCTCCGTGTGATGTCTAATTACTGGATGCAGAAATAACTGTTCCCACTTCTGTCGGTATACTCCAGGCTGGAGGATTCTTTCAACTAAGAACAGAAATCGATGATGAAAGAATATTTGTGTGGGGTTTTTTTGTTTGTTTCCAATGCTAACCTTTTTAATCACAACAGAAAAAAAAAAAGCCATCGAGTGAGGCAGCTTCTGTGCTCACCATTAGAAGCCTTTTCATAGCTGGCACTTTGCTCCCCAAAGGCACCTATCTCTGAGTGGCTTTGCAACCATTTACTTTGCCATATGTTCTCTGGTTGTATCTGCTGCTACTTCTTTCTTCACCAAAATAATACATACCGAGTACCTTGTGTATGACTTCAGCTGTTAGTGAATGTCCACAATGGGCATGATTTTTGTTTAGTTTTGCAACATGGCATGTGTTTTGGGCAGCTGAGTCAGATTCAGCATTCTTCTTGAAAAATATTATTAAGATATATATTAAGAAGTAGTATACTAATTTTTTAGATTATAGAATGTATATAGAATATAGAGTATAGAATGGATAGATGTGAAAAACACCAGTTTCCAAAAGATTTCTTTGAAAACTTTTAATATATTTACTGAAAATGGCAATGAGGTGGCACCCCTGTTTGGAAGCAGTAGTTACAGTTATAATAACCAGCTTTTATCTGTGTTTGCACAAAGTCCACTAGCCTTTGGTCTATTAAAATATTAGATAGTTATGTAAGAAACCACCTCTCCCTTCCTATAGTGTGTATTTATTTGGGTCATTTGAGCTGTTGGAGCCAACAATGCTAAGACTGAAATGTCTGGTATTTTGGTTGCAGGGTATTTTCAAGAAAAGGGCCTTGTTTCTGGAATTTGCTTTCCTGAGTGTGGGAGCCTGAATTTAGTACAAATCCTGATGCTTTCTTCAGGTCTTTCAAAGTAGTGGATCAGAAGCTGCAGTGATAGAATCTTACTTTTTCTGGTTCTGGCTGAAAGGTACTGAAATTGTGTACTTTGTGTTTATTTCTAGAAACTTAAAAACTTATTGCATTTTATATAAAAAAAAAAAAAGGCGGCACAGATTCCTGTTGAAAGAACAAATTGGAGCTGTACCTACCATGTAAATACCAATTATTTCATTTCATAACTAAGGAGACAAGTGGGGCCTCTTACCATGAAAAATGATAGGACAATGCTTCTTTTCAAGAATGAACACATGTCAATATCTTTTTCTGCATATTTGGGCTTGTTTCTGCCTGACAATTTATAAGAAATACGCCAAGTTCTTGTTATAAAATTGAAAATTCAGGCATTAATGGATTTTAATTGCTACATTGGACTTGAATCATCCTGTAATTTAACATGCTATTTACTATGTGGAAAGAATTGAGAAAGCAAAAGTAATGACAGAGAGGTGAAAGAGGGGAGGAGTATATATAAGAATGTATAGTACTTACATTGAAAGCAGACTGTGAGGAAACAGAGAGCAGAACAACTCTGGTTTTTTTTAATTATGCCACTGACTGCAGCAAATCCGAATTCTTTGATCTGCAGTGCGCTACCCCAACAGTAGAGCACTTAGTGTGGCAGCGTTGGACCAGTCGAATTGGTAAGACAGTTTTGGATGAAGCAGATTGCTGGGGAAAAAAAGAAAAGAAACAACGTTGTTCTTGCTGTAAAGCAGTTGTGAGTAAAGGGAAGGAGCTTTTGGGAGGTGTGTACTTTAAGGGCACTGGTCCACAATGAGAGTGTGCAGGAGACCAGCAGTGTTTATGTGCCTCACGGTTCAAGATGAAACTTAAGGCACGCGATAAGCAAATCACAGAAGCACTGGATGAAAAAATAGGAAAGGCAGTTTGCTTTCTTTACTCAAAAAACTTTCCTTGAAAATACATGTATTTCGGTTCAGATTAGTGTTATTTTTTCCTGCTGCCTTTGTTTTAAAGGAGAAATCTGTCCAGCCAAGATTATTATTTGGAAGAACATAAAATTAGGAGTTCACCTTCACAGCACTCCTCTCCAGCTGTCAGCCTCATCTTACTTCCTCCACATCAGCATCAGCCTCTCTGGTCAGCGAGGCCAGTGGTTGATCCCCGTGGCTGTGTGGTCTCCAGCAATCACAGCGGCGAAGGAGCAAGAACGTGCTGCTGTGGTGGGGAGCAGCAGGTTAAGGTCAGGTTAAGTTAGGTTAAGCAAACGCTGACATTACATCTTCAGTTCAATGGTTTAACCTGCCCTGTGGAAAATCAACTGTTGTTCTGATTAAAATGATGGCATCGACAATATCTAAGCATTTTCACTTTTGCTATATACTCCTATATGGAATTCTTTTTTGTTTTCATCTGATATAGGTGCCAAAACTATTTTTCAGTTTTCTTATTCAGTAAGATAGCAAAACTTAGAACATACACTGTCATAGATATCGCAATTGCTAGACAAAGTTACTTTGTTATGAGATTTCTAGATTCAGCACAAGTGATTTACCTGGATGCTTCCCTATGGCCCTTGTTCAAAAATTAGACACGGATTCTGCCATAGGTTGTTCAATTTACCAGTCTGTTAGCTGAAGAGAGCCTTAAGTGATGCTGGACTGTGGGGAGCTTTCACAAGAGTTTACATCTCATTTACTCTCTGCCAAACGTGCTGACTTCTAAAATCTTTGTACTGTTGTCTTGGTTTTTCTTGGCCATCTTTTTTTTGAGGAAAAAATCCCCCAAAAGTGAGTACAAGATAGTATTATAAATCAGTAAGGAGAATGCAGATCTAAGTCTGTAACAAGACCTGTGTTTGGTAAGAACATTAGTCAGAATATTCTAGAACAAAAATGTGGTTGCAAAATTAATACAGTTGAGGTTTCTTAGAAATCCAGAGTAAATATGGGTATATACAGGAATGCTATATGCAACCACACAGAATTCAATGAAATGCACTGGATATAATGCATGCAGCTGAGGACAGATTGTAGCCCCCATATGTGTTGCACTTTAAATTAGAGCTTGAAAGATCATTTATCAGTTTTGCTGATTGGGCTGAGAGGATTCAAGTGTCTTTGTAAAATGCATATAATTTCTGCAGCTGAAGCAGTGGTGCTGTGTGCTTCAGAAGTCATTTATCAGCAGACTGGGGGGAAAAAAAAACAAAAAGAAAACCCCAAACTATAATACATAAGATTTTTTTTTTTTTTCTGACTTTTGTGTTTTAACACTTTGCGAAATGTAGTTTCACTGTCATGCTGTCAGGCATTCTTCGACTAAAGTTGTACCTACAAAAAGATACTTGTGCTGATACATCTGTGGCTACACTGGGGCTTTGTTGTTTAAAGATGTCATAGAGATATAATTCCCTTCCCCCACCTTGCCTCTGAGTTTTTAGTTTTTCTATCTAAAAATAGTTCATGGGCTCTCCCACAGTGAAACTGCCTGGTGCTTTTTTCATTACGCTGATTTTCATTTATTTTCCATTGGTTGTGAAAGACTTTTGGCCTCTAGTGTTTCTCTGTGGTTAGCTTTTTGCAGTTTTTATCATCATGCCATGAAACATTTTTTATTGATGGAGATAAATTTCCAAAATTTTAAAAATACTTCTTTAATTTTGCATGAACAATATAGTCCATGCCCTGTATTTTTCACCTGGAGGTCTGGGTATCAGCTTGATTTCATCATAAGTGTACAGTTTGCTGATTGCTACCTTGTCTCAAGTGAGTATTTGTCACAAACTCATTTCAAAACTGGGAATGATTTAATAAACTTCAACATGAAGAACAGTCTGTAATCTATAGAAACTAGGTCCTGATGTACAGATATTGGTGTAGTAACAGAACCATGTGCAAGAGAACATGTTATTTTTTGATTTAGTCAGTGTGACTAGTCACAGAATCTCAGAATTCTGTTAAAAAAAAATCCTAAAAATACTCTGGGATTGAGCATGACAATACAGGCCTTGAATAACTTGTTGATAATTCCTAATATGGCATTAGGCTTTTAATTGTCCTATGAAAATGCATGTATCTTTTATTTTAGGGATTAGGCAGCTGCTTATTGCTACACCCATAATAGCAATGTTAATGTTGAAGTCCTTGATGAACTTTGATTTATATCTTTTACTCATTTTTTTTCTGTGAACTCTGCTGAGAGTTTAGTAAGAAATGTGTATGTTCATTACCTCTGGTGAGCAGTGTTGATTACCCAAATACTGTTGAATGCATATCCCATGAAGGATAAGTGAGGTTTGCTTTGCACCACTCCTAAGAAGTAACAACAGAGACAGCATCATCAAGGTTCTGTGACTCCGCACACCTTATTTTTTATCTTCTGGATCTGTCTCTAAGTGAGTGGTTCTGAACATTAGATGACTGCCAGCTTAAATTATTCTATGAAACTTAGCAAAAAAGATAATAGTATTCACCAGGAGCACATAGCATAATAGGAACTGTTTTCCAAGACTTGGGTGGAAGAAGTGCACTTCCAAGTCCAATTCTTGTGCCCAGGACCCTCCATGTTGGATGTGCTTACTTTGAAGTACAGCAAAGCAATTGCAGTATTAAATTATTGCTGTTGTTCAGGATTGACATCGAATATCTGAATTGTACAAGATTAGTAGATAATGCTCACTCATTTTATAGGTAAAGGTGTTATTTGGAAACAAGGTGTTTTGGGATGGGAGTCTTCTAGTGCAGTAGGATTTTTTTTTTTTAAATATTTCCTGTGAAATTAAGGCACTGAGAATTGCAAATATTTAACATAGGACATTTCATTCCTATATGAACTCTGGACAGTATGTGATAAAGACAGCAACTTACAAGAACAATCATATGGACAGAGGCATTGGAAGAAAATGTACCACAACAGGACCAACCATAGAAGATAAGTTGTAGTGGTAGTTCAGTAATGAAACTGTATATGATGACTTGAATGTCTGAAAACATTAGATGCAAGAAATGCCGTCAGATGTCTGTGTTTACTCAAAAGGGAGCATAGACTTTGAAACGTTTTCTTATTATTTATAGGTTCTTTTCCACAGGACTTTATTTAAATTTAGGAAGTGATAAATGATTGTATTACTGTTAGTATGTGGAGACAGATATGCTGTGTTACCAGGAAATTACATAAGCTTAAGATTGGTTTGTTGTGAAAGTGTTAGAAGCACTAAAAAAATGCTTTGTGATTCAAGATAGCTGATATAATTTAATACAAAGGAAAGTCATGACTCATTAACTGGTTAGAGTTCTTGAAAGATTCAAGAGTTATAACACAGCCTTGCTTCATTGCTTTCCTTAAGTACCAGTTAACATTACTAATATGAATCCATATTACACCTAAGATTACATCTTTTAAGCATCCTAACTTGTTATTGCAATTAAATATTATCTCTTTGAACAACTTACGTTGGATTGCTTTTGTTCTCATACACAAGTAAATATGTACTATCCAACTGGCTCTAGGTGGCCCTGTCTGAGCCGGGGGAATTGGACCAGATGACCTCCAGAGGTCCTTTCCAACCTCAACCATTCTGGGATTCTGTGATTCTGTAATAGACTATACTGTTAATGGATTTTCTTTCTTAACAATATAGTTTCCCATAATATCGGGTACTTAATTTCATTGTCAATCAAGTAATTTATAAGGTAAAAGCAAATTCATCAAAATACTGTTTTTGTCATAGGATGGTGAGGGAACAAACTATTTCCTTTTTAAAACTTCCCAAATAATGATGCAATGAGATGCAAGAAATAAATGTTACGATTTTATACAGTGCAAAATATTGGTGATATTAGTGATGATTTCTTTACTGTCATAACTCATCCACACTTCATCTGCTAGTCTGAGGTTTGTAGTAGGTAATATGATGTTCTCAGAAATTTCATCAGCAGTAAAGATTTCAATCTCAGCCTTACTGTTGAAAAATAAGATCGTTATTCATTCTAGTTCTGTTATTTTCACACTGAGGTTACATAGATGATTTAACCTCAAATTAAGTTATAGTTGATGCATTGTTTTAATGCAAGGTTTTTGTACTGTGGAGCTTTCACTGTTTTCAGAAGAGTTTGTAAATTCCCAGCATATCAAGCTTCCTTGTTTGGATATAAGGCATCTGGCCTGTTTCCCCAGCCTGAGAAGGATTCCTGGTAATATCCAGTGTAACACTTGAAAGTGTTCTTTCAAGTTGGGTTTGGTGGGTTCTTTTGATGTGAAGCTTAGGAAGAATCTAAGTAAAATGTTCTTTGACGTATCCAAAGCTACCACTGCTTGAAGTCTCCTTTCAACACATCTGTCTTGGGCCTAAAGCAAGACCCCATCTCTCTTCATAAGATTGTTTGTTTGTTTGTTTCTCTCTTAGCCCTTTAGAGGGAATATCTGGCCATTTCCCAGTTGGCTCTGATAGTAATAGAGTTAGCAAGTTGCAGGTCCTCGGCCCGTACAGATAGCAATGCAATGTTGAAATTTTGGAGCTTGATCTATTTTAACCCTATTTAATCTATAACTTACCAAAAATCTCACTATTGCAGACAGTAAGAGAGATGCGCACTGAGATATATGTACTCTTTTTTTATCCTAACTTGACTTTAAATAGACAACAATTAGCATTTTCATAAACTGTAAATTATCTGTTGTCTTCTATGTGATGCAAATGAATTTTTTGGTCTTTTTTTTTTTTTCCATATTCATTCACTTAGAATCCATGAATGTTTACAGTTTTTCCAAACCGTAAAAGAGCACATTATTTATCTAATTATCCTTAAAATTGTAAGCAGAACACCAGGCTTAAATATTCATAGACTAGTTATGCTGTGTGTAGGGGGTGTTAAGGCAAAAGCATGTTCTCTCTCTAGCTTCACTCTTGCAGCTGACAGAGCTACTTATTTCAGGTCAGACCCTGGTATCTGGTATCACTAACCTTCTTTCCTACTCCAGTCTTTTCTTTCAGTAATTTAATCTTCATCACTTATACCTTCTTTTTGAGGGGAGATAGGCTGGAACCAGGATGGGTAGATATATCCATCTGTAACAGCGTTGTAGGCTGGAGTACCTTCTGTGTTGCCTATGCCTTTTTTCCTCAAGCACTTCGTAGCATGCCCTGCTTGAGACTTTAGCCTGGAATAAATTTATTGATATGCAGCCCTGCATGCTGAAAGAGGAGGTGGCTAGTTATCCAGGCAATTATTTGTGGAGGTTAGGAAAAAAGCATCCCCTAGTTTCGTCCAGTTGTATTCCATACAGCCATCCTTCTAGCTCTCCCTTTCCACTGCCACCCATGCTACTATGTTCACTGTGAACACTCAGCTTTTTCATAATGCTGACCTGCGAGATGGTTTGCCTTTTACCATCAGCCAGGACCTAGCAGGTTGAACCTGGGGAGGAAGTTCACTTTGGTAGCGCGTGTTCCATTGATTCATTTTAAAAAAGCTGCCAAAAGTTTGGGATGGAGGTGAGGGGAGACTGAACAGGAAGAAATTGAGGGTTCTAAGGAAACAACACGTTTAGGTTGGGTAGCATGATGTTATGCAGAACTACACAACATAGTTCTCACCAGACCAGCGTAAGTAGGAGGGTGCAAGTCCCTGAGTGTGCAGCTCTGATGGAGCGGACTAGCCCTCCTGTGTAGCAAACTCAAAAGACTGTTCTGTTTCTGGAATTGGCTAGCGTCTCTAGGTACCTGTACAAATGTCTATACAGTGCTGGTAAATTGGCTGTGAAAACCTCCAAGGAGAGAAGGATGCTTAGATTTCTTCCTCCTCTAGAGAAGATTATATGGCTATATATGGCTATATAAGCCAAGAAAAAAGAAATGTCATTCCTGATTTCCTCCCTCCTTTCTGAAGTATGAATTTCGTCGTCTGTCTTCAGAGTGAAGTATCATGGCCTCCAATAGACAAATCCTCTATTGTAGTCTGCATTTACTTTGCTTTTCCAGACAGCAGCAAGCACTGAGATCTACAAATAATTAACACTGTAATATAGATCTTGCTTCAGGGTAGGAAGCATGTAAAAATGCATGTGGAGCAATTTTCACTGCCAGTTGACTTTCAGAGGTTACTGTAATTGTTTTTTTCCCTGACATTTTCAGGGAGTTTCTTGATCAGCTGAATAACTCTATTCCACTGTAGATAATCATATTTAGCATAAGAATCTAATACCTAATTGACTTCAGATGCTGCAGAATAACAGACTACTCTAATAACTAGACCTGTTGTCTTTGTTCCATTTCTGGGAGCAAATTTGAAGGACCACATGAGTTATAGAGCTGCTCATAAAATGTCTAAATGAAGGCATGGGTAGATGTTAAAAGAAGTATATAAAGTTCCTTTAAAATTATTTAAGTTCACATCCTCTTCCTTGATGGTTGCCACACTTGAAAAAAAAAGAGTACAACAATTGGATTTTAGGACATTCAGCACAGAAAAATGGCCTTGAGAGATTACATAAAAATGACAGAAAGCTTGATACAACTCTTGAATGACTTGGAAAAAAACTTAAATCTCTCCCATTCTTTTAAGCACATCTTAGCTTTAAATTTTGAACAAAGACCGTATCTTAGGAGGCAATCACAAACCCATTGAAGAAATGGACAGATCATCACAATTCTCCAGATCCTGCTTTTAATCTCCAAAGATAAAGTTTTGTTCAGTTTTTGTGCATTGCTTGTGAGACAAGTGCCAGACCCTGAGTAAGTTTCCTTATAGAGGCAGTTGGTTTACTAGTGAGGTTCTGAGTAAGGAAAAGCACTGAAGAATTCTGAGACTTTCGTGCTGGACAGTAAGACCATTTTTGCATGTCTGCAGGGAGGTTTCATTCCCTACAGTGAATCACAGGGGTAGAAACGTGTTAGAAAAATGGAGATGGGGGGGTCCACATGTGTGTCATGTTCTACATTCAGCTACAGAAATGAAAGGAGAACAAGGTGTTCATGTAAGAAGAGCGTGATGCTAACTGGAGATGATGAGAGTGCAAAAGAGATGGTTTTCTTTTGAGTTATTTTTATATTTTTCAGTGTAGCTATGATAGGGAGGTGGATGTTGGTACTGGAAAGAGCTCTTCCTAACTGATACTTTTAATTTTGAGACATGAGCAGGTTTAACATCCATGGAATGTGGAGAAATGCTCAGCAACAGGGCACTTGGTATGAGAAACATCACTGTATCCACAAGCCTCTAAAACCAGTAGACTGTATGCAACTTCTTATGGTAATGTCCATGTGAGGAGGGGCAGGTGGAACTGAAGATATCATCAGTATCTGCTAGAGGTGTTACCTGACTGCCACAGCTAGTGAAAATATATATGAGAGGAATCAGGTTTAAAAACCAGACTGGGACAACATGGGCAGGTTTTGGTCACTTTCTGCCAGCAACATTGGGACTATTCTGCATGTTTCTCAGTCAGTAAGTGATGCCAACACATGGAAAACCAATCTTGTTTGAGCAGCATGAGGCAGAGGAATACCAGAAAGTGTCATGCAATTGCACGATTAGGAGAAAGCAGATGTAGAGGAAACGTTTTTCCCCTTTGTGAAAGAATTAGAGTTCCACATTTTTCTCATCTGTGTTCCGGGTCTCTCAGACACCGAGCGCAGTATGTTTGCTTGTTCTCTGGTCATCTTCTAAGGAAAAGAAATGGTCTGAATGCAAGATCTGTATTCAGTGTAAGACCTTAGTGAATCCTATAGATCAACTTCAGTCTTTCTGAATCACAGGTAACCATGCATTAGATGTTGAGCTTGAAAGTGTCTGGAAGAATTTCTCAATGCCTGTATACTGCAAAACCCACCCAGATCTTTCTAGTACCCTATATATTTCCTTTACTTGCTTCGTACATAACAAAGCACCTTACTGTAGTATATCCGTTGTCTGGGTCCACTCCGTTGCATTGTGTTTTCTTGAGTCTCTACCAGTGCAGGTGTGGGAGGATCCTTTGGAGTATGAGATTACCTTGAGTAAAGTTTTAGCTTGATGAAGTAGTCAGACTCTGGCTTTCTCCTCTTCCCTGACTCGTCTTCCTTCACAATATTCTCTGCTAGTATGGCTGTCGTTCTTTGCCACCCCGTGTTGCCTTGCGTGGAAAGATGCTTGCTACTGATTAGAGCAGCTTAATTTACTGTGCAACATTCAGGGTATGGTGTGATATTTTGGAAGGGGAAACACGCTGTTTGAATTTAGTATTTTATAATATGATACTATTGCTAGTTTCTGAGCCCATTTTGTCATCTTTTTATGTTTTAAAATATATTCATTATTAAAAAGGGGAGAGAAAGAGTGAATGACTGTGCCCAAATCACGTGTTCTTGCTTTTTGGTAGTCTTTGGTCTTTGCTAGGGGTTTTTTTTTGTTTTCCAGGTACAAGCAAAGTTCGCTGATTGCTCTGAGACCTATTTGGTTCATAAAACAAATGAGCTGAGCAAGGCAAGTGTGTAACTGTATCAGAAGTGCTGAAAGTTGCCTTCCACAAGATAAGACTCCAAAAGCCTAAATGCTGACCTGAATTTTCTCAAAACTTTATCAGGCTGCATAATTCTGCTTAGGAAAATGAGAAGAAAAATTGTTGCATTTCCAATGTTGGTTATTATTTGTTACTACTTTTAAGTCTGCTGTTCTAATTGCTGCTGACTTCCCCCCCGCCCCTGAAATTTAAATGCACAGAAATTGGCCAAACTTGGAAAGCATAGTTTTGTAAGCCAAACCTCTTTCAAATCAATGGAAGACTGGCATTTGACTTAATTAGGGCCAGGAGTTCACCAATAATTCCTGTAAATAAGGTTACAGAATATTGCTGGAAACCCCAGAGGAAAAGTACTCTGCGCAGGCATATCTGGTTTGAAAGTGAAATAGAAATACCAAAACTATCTTTTTTAAATGTCTCTTAAAATTTTGATAGCAATAGCATGGAATTTCACCAAAAAAAATTTCAAAGCCACCTGTATGTACCCATTGAGTAAATGAAAGCAGAGACATGCTAAAGTATATGAAATATCAGGTAAACCCCTTTTCTCAATGTTAAAATAATTTGCAGCTTTGCTTTCAGTGGTACATTTTCTGAGTAGGTTGAGCGCTCCCTAAGTAATTAATAACTCCTAAGCTGTCTGAATAGTTTCCCTTGAGTTGCATCATATAATGTGTCATATGAAAACAACTTGAGGCCTAATGTAACATGAAACTGTATCGTGCATCTTAACGTGATTTGAGGAAGATGGATGGGAAGGAAATTATTTCTTATTCTGAGTAACAAACAGCTGTTCTTAACTTTTATTTGAAAAGAATTTAAAATACCCTTTCTAGGCAGAGATTGGTAAATTGTTCTAGTTAGTTATTTCCCCTTCTCCCAATGTACCAGTCAAGTTAGGCAAAAACCAAGAATCAAAAATATAGTAATGTATAGAAATATTGAGGATAATGTGGAGATTTTTTGTATTTGGTCATCTAAGCTTTACTTTTATATTCATAATGGATCTCAGTTTAAATCCATTAGCAAACACGACAAGGTTAAGATTTCAGTGTCTCCATCAATGTAGTACTAAATAATCATTACCCACCGTAGGAAAGTTGTTTAAACTAACTCCTTGAGCTCTAGTCACCACATTATTATAACATTGTCATGTTACAAGTGACATATACCAAGTAATGGTATATGTCAGCTGGAAAAGATATGTCTTGCCATAAACTCTAAACATCTCTCACTTCACTCTCAGGAAATGTAGGCTGGCTCATCTTTCTCTTCTTGGAAGTCGTTCAGCAAGCTGGAGGCTTCATTGATACTTGTAAATACGGAAGTTTATCATATACTGTAGTGCATTCTCATTCGATATGGAACAATTAGAGTTCATGAGATTTAAAAATAGGTGCTGCTTTTCCATTAGTGTTTTTTTTTTTTTTTAATAAAAACAAAAGGTAAATAAAGGATTGCCTTACTAAATTTGATATGGGTAACTCAATGCTGCTTTGCAAAGATAGAACTAAAACTTTTTATAGCACAGTGAATACATAGTTAATTCATTCATAATTACTTCGTTTAGCAGGGTAGCACTAGGACAACCAGCTGGTATCTGCATTTCAGAAATTTTCAGAACTTTTGAGGAAACAAATGAATAAGCAAATATTTTGAAAAAAAATCTGTCTATACTTGACAATTACAAACAAGTAAGTGGAAAGTATGCACAAATATAGTTGTAAAGTTCATGGCAAATTCCTGTAACAGCTCTTCTAGTAACCTCATAATGTACAGTCTGTGCTGTGCTTGGGCCACAGCACCTGTTTTTAGGTAAAATTAGAGTAAAAAAGAGGAGAATGCAACAAAAGCCTTTGCAACCCTGGGTATACATGTGCTTTGATAGCATGGCACATAGTTGTTGCAGGAATGTCAGTGTATATTTATTTTAACATTCTGGATGTACCTGCTTCAACCTGTGGAGCTTTAAGAGATGCCTGAATGTCAGGATTTGTAATGTACATATGTATGATCGAAAACCTTATATTGTTAGGGATTTTCCTGCTTGTTTTCATTGGGCACCTTATTCTGCCAGCTAAGGCCTCTGTAATTTACAGAATCACAGTATCATTAAGGTTGGAAAAGACCTTTAAGATCATCAAGTCCAGCCATCAACCCACCACCACCATGCCCACTAAACCATATTCTGAAGTGCCAGTTCCACACGTTTTTTGAACGCTTCCAGTGATGGTGACTCCACCACCTCCTTGGGCAGCCTGTTCCAATGTTTGACCACTCTCTCAGTAAAGAATTTTTTTCTAATATCTAGTCTAAACTTCCCCCGACACAACTTGACGCCATTTCTTCTCCTCCTATCACTAGTTACTTGGGAGAAGAGACCCAACACCCACTTTGCCAGAACCCTCTTTCAAGTAATTAAAGAGAGTGTTAAGGTCTCCCCTCAGCCTCCTCTTCTCTAGACTAAACAATCTCAGTTCCCTCAGCTGCTCCTTATAAGACTTACAGTACACCTCAATCCAGCAGCGTAGGGTGGTATAAATTCAAGCCTGTGTATTCAGTTCATGAGCTTCAATTCCTGCTATTGTTTTCAGCAGTTTCCACCAAGGGTGTGCTTCGCTTTGAGAACACAGTGCTCCATTCATCAACTTTCATTTTTTATTACATACTACTGATAATATGGACAGAGGGAGAAAATGAAACTGTCTACATTCCACCTAAAGTATAATTTAGTCAGACTGTGGGCGCTTGAGTCTCAGAGAACGATTCAAATTGCCTACTCTCAAGCACCACCTAACCCCTGGTGGCACCTAAAATTAATCATTTTTAGACAACAGATTTCCCCTAGCATCTGGGCGTAAGTTCCAGGGAAGCTCAGAAGCACCATGGCTTAAGCAGGCAGGCATGTAACTCCCACCCAGGTTTCATTGTGACTCGAAGATGTGTGTAGCCTAAGCCATTGACTGTGCTTAAATCGCACGTAATAAGCTTGGGTGGCATCAAATTCAACACCAACTACAGCCCTCATGACCACTTACAGTGTAGAAGAGGGAGAGAGGACCTTTTCCATAGCCTTAAAGATTAAAGTGGTCATCAAAGAAGGATGTCTGGTTTGGATTGCCCTAACCTAAGGAAGTTCTCAACTGGAATGGCAGAACTTGACTGTTGTCTCACTGTTAAGGATATTTCCTGGGAGAGGAAAATCTCAGATTCACTTTTTTGCTTCCAAGTCTGATTATGTATTTTGGTTCAGACACTTTTATCCAAAAAAACATAAATGTCCTCTGGTTCAGAGACCAGATGCCAAGGATATGCCAACTCTCATTTGCTTGTCTGTTTTAACTTGTAAGTTCTTTCTTGTTGTCTTTATAGATAAATGGGAGCACTTATTACTACCCATATTTCTGTAATGTTAGGTCTTTCTTAAGACCTGTTATTTCTCTTGCTGCTTTTGGCTGACACCACGATGTTCTACTCTATGTTCTCTGTATTTGTGCTTTACATCTGTAGACTTTGAGGTGAGCTTGGTACACGTTTCCTTATTCTCACTCCTTTTCCTATTGTTCTTTTGCTGTGCCACGTGGAAGGGGTAAATACTCTGTGAGGAAGTACTTGTTGAGATGTGGACACGTGGGACAACTTTTTGTATATTTTTCATTAATATTTAATGCTGTTTCTTTACTGTTTTCACTCTGAACATGAAGTCTCATTAGTTTTCTCATTAGTTTTTAAATGTTGGTAGATGCAATTAGATGAAACAGTATATTAAGCATTCAAAAATTTCTGAATTTCAAATTGAGTATTCTGAAAAATTTTGTTTTGGCTTTTCTCATGTTTCGATACGAGGTTTTGTGTTTGTGCTCCAGCCTTCCTGTCCCCCCCACCCCAATGTCATTATTTATTGTATAAAACACATATATACTTTGCATATATCTGAGGAGGTTTTAACTGAACTTTATGGAGTAGAAGATACCATGGTAGTCATACTTAAATTTTGCTATAGTATCTTACTGATCATCTGTACTTAAGTCACTTCAATGCCAGATGAATGCTTTTTATTCTGTTACGTTCACTTGAAGCTATTCAGGGAGTAAGAGCACAGGGGAAATTGTGTATAGTAGTAGATAGTATGCTAGTTTTCTGAGTATTTTATCCCTTCATTTTTTTCCTTTTAGCATTCATGATCTGGCTGGGAGGGTTGAGATAGTTTAAAGCACCTGTTAATGACTTTTTGGTTACCAAGGAATGTTCATATAGTTACACAATGAGAACTCTTCTCAGAATGAAGATAGTGCTTCTGTTAAGTTATGTCTTTGGTTTACAGTAGCTGTATACCAATTTGTGCCGTTTGTTGGCCAGACATTGGAACAAGGGTTCTGAAGTAATCTCCATTCTTGGAGACTTTCACAACTCAGCTGGACAGGATTTATGGTAACCTGATAGGATTTTCAAGTTGCCCTCCGCAGCAGGGTGTTAGATCCATTGGCCTCCAGAGGTACCTTCCTACCTAAATTATTTTGTGAATCTAACTGAATTTATCCTTTGTGAAATTCTACTTAAATCTTACCTCGTTAGTTGACTTCACTGAAATGAGTGTAATGCCCTTAGGAATTAATTTGGCCTTGTCTGCTTTTCTTGTTTCTCCCAATACAGTTTTCTCTGTAAGTTCAAAGGCAAGAGAAGCTAAAGTGAACTCTAGCTTTTTCACAGTGCTGGCCCAGAACTCTTGTCCTGTTTCCCAAATGGTTTGATAAACAGTTAAGGAAGATAATTTTATATCATGTGCACTCACACACAACCAAATATTTTTGAGAATATTCTGAAAGAAACATTTAAAATTTTACAAGACTAATACTATCATTCATTTAGACAGCTCTTGAAGTGTCAGGGAGGCTTATAGTAAAAGCAACAATGATGGGAAAAAAAAAGTGTGTTCCATATTTATTAGAATGCCTACCATGTCTAAAAACTACTTCCGCTGGTATCATACCAATCATGTTTTCTCCTCCTTTCATTTGATGAAGACTGCTGCTCATTTCCCTTCCACAGTTGTCTGCCCTTTGCCCATTAATATAAACTTCCCTGAGTCTCCCAATATGGAACTTAGCTGGCAAAGTTAATTGGTTTCAGGGAGCTAAACAGATACTCCCAGAGCCAGATATCCTGTCTAGTTTACGGCTGTAAACCTGAGATGCCATCTCCTTAGCTTGCCTGGAGTGCTGTAAACCACAGGGCTGATCCCATGCCCAGATCATAAAATCATAGAATAGCTTGGGTTGGAAGAGACCTTTAAAGGTCATCCAGTCCAACACCCCTGCAGTGAGCAGGGACTCTTCAACTAGATCAGGTTGCTCAGAGCCCCGTACAACCTGACCTGGAATGTTTCCAGGGATGGGGCATTGACCACCTCACCAACCTGTGCCAGTGTCTCACCACCATCATTGTGAAAAATTTCTTCCTTAGATCTAGTCTAAATCTGCCCTCTTTTAGTTTAAAACCATTACCCCTTGTCCTATCACAACAGGCCTTGCTAAAAAGTCTGTCCCCATCTTTCTTATAAGCCCTGTTTAAGAATTGGAAGGCTGGAATGTCTGCCCAGAGCCTTCTCTTCTCCAGGCTGAACAACCCCAACTCTCTCAGCCTGTCCTCAGAGGAGAGGTGTTCCACTTCTCGGCTCATTTTTGAGGGCTCCAGAGCTGGATGCAGGACTCCAGGTGGAGAGTCAGCACAGCAGAGTAGAGGGGAAAAATCTCCTCAGTGGCCCTGCTGACCACACTGGATGCAGCGCAGTTGGCCTTCTGGGCTGCGAATACACATTGCCGGCTCATGTCCAGCTTTTCATCCACCAGTACCCCCAAGTCCTTCTCAGCAGGGCTGCTCTCGATCCCTTCATCCCCCAGCCTGTACTGATACTGGGGGTTGTCCCGACCTTGTACTTGGCCTTGTTAAACCTCATGAGGTTCACACAGGTCCATGCCTTGAGCTTGTCCAGGTCCCTCTGGATGGCATCCCGTCCCTCAGGTGTGTCAACCACACCACTCAGCTTGGTGTCTTCTGCAAACTTGCTGAGGGTGCACTCCATCCCACTGTCTATGTCACTGATGAAGATATTAAACAGTCCTGGTTCCAATATGGACCCCTGAGGGACACTGCTCATCACAGATCTCTATCTGTCTGGACATTGAGCCATTGACCACTACCCTCTGGATGCAACCATCCAACCAGTTCCTCATCCACTGAACAGTCCACCCATCAAATCAATCTCTCTCCAGTTGAGGGAAAAGCATGTTGTGGGGGACCTTGTCAAAGGCCTTACAGAAGTCCATTTAGATGACATCAGTAGCTCTTCCCTTGTCCACTGATGTGGTCACTCCATCACAGAAGAGCACTAGGTTGGTCAGGCAGGACTTGCCCTTGCTGAACTTGCCAGATAGTTTACTGTTCTGCAGAGATGCACTCGTGTATTACTGGTGCCCAAGGAAGGTATTTTCTTTATAAGGCAGACACATATTCTTTATGATATAATTAAAATATGTTGGTATGAAATCTAGTTTAAAGTCCTGGGAAGCCTATTCACTTTTGCTTTGCTTTTTTACATTGAAAGATCTATAGCTGTACAACAGAGCATACTAACAATGTGGACCCAATGGGGAGAGCAGTCAGTTCGGTCCTGGGATAAAACAGGAATCTGCTGTGGGAAATAAGACAAAGTGCAACTCCCACATAAGGGTCTTAAATAGGTGTTAGTCCGTAAAGAAGCTCTTTGGCAGGGTTTGGAGCAGTTTTCTCTACATAGAAGGCATTTTTCCTGAGATCCTAATTTAACTGAAGTGCGCTGATTTCCAGGAGCATTGTCGGGTTATTGTCTTGTCAGCTGGTGCTTTCCTCTTTTCTTTTTTTTCCCCTTTGTTTTGTTTTGGTTTTACTTGTTTTAATAAAGCCTTTATAGTTCATTACTGTGTAATTATAATCCTATTTGTAGTTTTTTGGAACTAAACAGTTTTCTTCACATGATTCTGTGAAGAAAAATGGAGGAATATTTCCTGCTGTGTGGCACCCTTAGGTCTCCTCCACTCTGATCCAGGGAATGCCTTTTGCAGTGTGGTTAGTTGGGCAGTCCTGACAGTTTTCAGTAAATAGCAGTGTTAATACTTTCAAATTGTTCATAGAAGTGGTGTGTACTGCAACCTGTGATTTAGGTAGCAAGTCAGACTTTTTTTTAGACGCATCTACATATCTTAGGTAAGAAAGGAATAACAAAATTAAACAGCAGCACATCATTCATTCAGAAATGCATTCCTTGTTTTTGTTCAAGCCTACTAAAGTCCAGCTGTTCTGATACTCAAGATGTCTGAGTTGTTGCCCGTGGAAGTCACTGGCTCAAACCCCCAGCTCAAAGCAGGACCAACTTGAAAGAAAGATCAGAGCACTATGAGCCCTGTCCAGCTGTGTTTTGAAAGTCTCCAGGGATGGGGATTATTCCACAAATCCTCTGGGAAACTTGTTCCAGTATCACAAGCAATAAATTGGGAAAAGCAGTATTTTGAAATATCCTTATGTGTCACATTCACTTTACAGCAGTCCTTTTAAGACTCCTATTTATAGTAACCACAGATTTTTAAAAAGTTAGAACAAAAAATTCATTAGGGAAGTCTTCAGCCAGTTATTCTTATAAATAGACTGAATTGTACTTTTTGAGAAGAGGCACTTCTGAGCACTGAAGCCTGTGAATTTGTATGAGTGTGAGTGAGTGTTTGGCTCCTTGTTTTTACTAGGTGTTATTTCTAAGCAGCGTTTGTTTGTGTAATAATAACCAGAAATCTTTTTTTCCTCCCTACTATTGTAGGCAAGTATTTCCAAATGGGCTTCCTGAAGAATACTCTCTTGTTGCTACGTTCCGTGTACGGAGAAATACCAAGAAAGAGCGTTGGTATATATGGCAAGTTTTAAATCAGTATGACACACCTGAGGTTAGACTCATCTTTGATTTTTTTTTTTTTCATTAAGTTTCTTTTTTTTTCCCATATAATATGGCATATATAACTTAGTGGATGTTTCACCACTGGATTTAGCTACAGTATATATGGAATAGGCTGACTGCTCCAAAATAATTGATGATTTATTATAAGAATGACAGAGATTTAATGTATTGAGTAAGACTGCAAACTCTGATAAGAAGACATGGTATGATTTATAGCTGATATGATTTTTATAAAGTTATATAGAAGAATGCTTCATAACATAATTCTTGCCCAATCTATGTAGTCAAAGTATTTTTATTATATATAGTTTATATGTGTTTAATTCTTATAGTCATAACTTTTAAATGACCGCTGCTTTTATTTTATTTTGCTTTCAGATCTCTGTCCTTCTGGATGGTACAAAAAAGGTTGTGGAGTATATGACCAAATCTGCTCAGGGAAATATACTGCACTACACTTTCAGGAGTCGAGAAATTTATCCGTTGTTTGATCGGCAGTGGCATAAGCTTGGTATTAGCGTGCAGCCAGGGATCATTTCCCTCTATTTGGATTGTAATTTAATTGAGAGAAAACAGACTGATGAAAAATTCACCATTGACTTGCGGGGAAGGACTCTGATTGCTTCTCGCGCTGCAGATGATAAACCTGTAGATGTGAGTAGTATGAACGGAAAACCCGATAACTTGAAGTCATGTTTTAGCTGTGCTTTTTCTAACACCATTGTAAACAATTATGTAGCTAAAAGGTTCAAAACTGGTTATTAATTTTAAGTATGTGTTCTCAATTTGAAGTCCTTAAGTCTTTTTCTCTTAACAATATTCAGTGCTGTAGCATCTGCTAAGGTAAACCTTCTATTACCAAAGTAACTACAAAATCTCAGTCCTGGTTTCAGGAATCTATTTTTTCTGTATTCGCTTTGGAGTAAGAGCCCATAATAACCATAGACGTATTATTACTACACTTAGAGATAACTTCCATTGGTAATTTTTTCTTTCAATGTTTGTGAGGTTTATTAATAAGATTCTATCAGTCACCTGTTTACAGTGTGTCTCTGATAAATGGGAGACACAAAAATACTGAGCATTATCTCTGTATCAAGATTGTACCACATTCCAGGGTAATTCAGCTATGCAGAAACAGGGGCACATTGTTCATATTTGTCATTCCCTGCTCCAAATGGGAGGGATTAGGAACTAGCTGGAGGTATGTTTCCTGCAGCCTTTGGTGCAAGAATTACCCAAGGCTACCCCATAATATTCTGGGCTGTGTTCTGTCCCAGAGATGTTCTCTTGTTTTCTCTTGCAGAGAGCTCACAGCAAGTAATTTGAAAGCTCCCGGAAATGTCAGGGGTTTTTTAAGTATGCTGACAACCAGTTACCAGGTTTAAAGCATCTGGCTTGGAGGTTATAGTGACCATCTGAAAGTTTCAGCTATATTATGTACGCTGTACAGGTCCAGATGAAAACAGCACATTGTAACAGCAAGCTAACATTGTGGGAGGAACCAGTCTTGTGAGGTGCTAAACACTTTGGCCTGGACTCAGGGGCCAAGCTCGTGCTTCATTTTATTTTCAAAGGCTGAGTTCAATTTTATTTGAAATGTATGTACCATCTCCTCATTTCCAAGTAGCACATAGGAGAAGGGAGCAGATTCTTTTTATCTTGTGTCAGTTGCATGGCATAGGCCAGATAATTCCAAGTGGAAGTTGTCAGTTGGGATTTCCATGCTTGCAGGCAGACATGATGGGCATAAAGCTGATGAAGGCAGCTGAGCAGATCCTGTACAGTACTCTGCCCAATACCAAGTGTAAGAGAGAGAATAAGAGGATACAAAACAGATGCAGAAAGAGGCATACAAGGGCAAGATGCTGTTCATCTCACCAATCCACCCAGAATCTCTGAAACAGAAGATTTATGTACAGAATCTGGTGGGTTTTTTGGGTTTGGTTTTTTTTTCCTCTTCAAATTATTTAATTGCAAGGTCCAGGCAAAGGTCTGTCCAAAGTGATAGAAGATGTATGTGAAATAGAGCTTATTAAACCTTTAGTTCACTGCAAGAGAAAATTATGGTTCTGGAAAGAATGTTTGCAGAGGTTGTCTAGAGGGCTAAAATGCCTGTGTAGCATAGCAGGAGTAGTACAGAGGGACGCGGCTCACATAAGATGAATTAAATCTAAAATGTGATTTACATCAAAGTAATAAACTGCATAATTTGTTCCTTAAGTGAGGAGCTGTGTAATTGTTTTGGATTTGTCTTTTTTCCCAGCATTTTAGAAATACGCAGTATTTCGGGGGGAAGTTTATTACGCCAAGATAAGAAAATGCATTCTGCAACACTTTTTTTTTTTTTTTTTTTTTTTTTTTACATTTCATATTAATCTCTTTTATATTTCTTAATAGATTGAGCTTCACCGCATAACAGTTTATTGTAATCCAAAACTTGCAACAGAAGATACGTGTTGTGAAATATCTGCTGACCTGGTAAGTTATTTGTTAAAATGCAAATGTTAATACGAAAGAAATTGCTTCCTTGTTTCTTACTAAAGAGTTGTAAAGAAATTTCAGTAGAAGTGTTAGATTAATTACCTCCAGAAATGAATCCTGTGTCTGGAGTCATGGTACGTTGTTTCTTGCTGCCTAACTAAATGGCACAGTGGAACTTAAGTAAAAGGCACTAGGTGCTGCTAGTGCTTTTTACATGCATTTCTTAACATTGATTAATATCTAATTAGTAACTGAGGAAGTCTCAGAGAGTAGGAAACAAACCATTGCGATGACCTGAGGATAGCTTCAAATAACAGAGACCATTTCAATAACAGTTGCATCTAGTGAAGCATTACAAATGATAACCAAAGCCCATGGAAAAGTCAGCATGACAGTGGAACGGAATAAGAACAGGAAAGCGTTGAGGGTGTTTCCCTTATTTCAATGCACTAATGTGGAGGAATGGGCATTTCATAATCGCCAAATACTTTCTTCTTTATAAAGCACATGCTGAGATGTATGTATTGTTTAACTTAAGGGAAAACTTTGATTTAGTTTAAAGGGTTCACTTTTCCCTTTTGTTTTGATAGACAGAATCAGGGTAAACTGGAAGACACCAGAACTATAGAAATGCTTGAAGTTGCAGATGTGATTGTTTTGCTGAATCAAAACATTTGGAGGAAAAAAAAAAAAAAGAAAATAGACTCAGAAAGAAAATATGTTAAAATATTGATCTGCTAGTTATGAATAGTTTGTAAGTGGAAGCTCCTCTGAGGTAGTGGACAATACCATCACCACCCAGCCTGCAGTCAGCAAAGAAACCCAGAGCGTGCAGAAGGACTAATTGATTCCACCTGCAAAGAGATTGGAGAATAGAGTATGGAGGGATAAAGCTGCCCAAGAACAGAGGAGCAGAAGAACTTTTCTTTGTGGGAACTGACAACTGTTAGGTGCTCAGAATCATGGAAGAGGCTGGATCTAATTTTTCAAGGGAAATTTCAATTTTAAATAATATTTTATTGTTCAAATATACTTCAAAATGCATTCCTGATAATAGTGTAGGCTTTCTCTTGAATATGCACGCTCATGGATAGGTGAAATGAATGGATTTTTTTCTGTAGGTTCTCATTTGTGCATGGAAATGCAATTTATTTAGCAGTTATGACACAGTAGCAAAAAGGTAAAAACAAAACAAACACTAATTGTATATGAACACAGAAAAATCAAGGATAGGCTTTATTAATAGCATCTTACATTCATTCAGCTATATACCTAAAGGCACCATCAGCTTCATTTGTGTGTCTGATGTTGAAGATGTGAAAAATGGTGGACTACTTGTTAATGACTTTCATATTGAAACCAGCATTATATTTTCTGTTTTATTTTTTCATTACTTCCTTACCAATTATAAGGGCTACATTTTCAGTAATTCGATGGAAGGAATTTATTCTTGGATACAAATTTCTACACTAAGCTTCTTTGACGGAAGGCTTTCAGGACAACTTGTTAAATCTTAATGAGAGCTTCTGAAATTTATCAGGTTCTGTTGACTTGTCCTGTAGTATATCTTCAGGTTGGCTCAGCTCTCATGAGTTACAGACAGGTGAATATTAGCTTCAGAGTTTTTTGTTTGTTTCCAAATTGCACATGCCCAAAATATTTCATTATCCAAACATGATAGAATTTTCCCTCACACTCACTCTGACATTTTCATTTTGGGGAGAATGGGATGAGACTGAGAAGTACCCTCTTTTCTTCGTTCTTTTTTTTTTTTTTTCTCCCATGGGCATTTTCTGCTTTAGTACTTCTAATTTTGGGAGACTTTCTTCCTCTGTCTAGGCTCCTTTAGAAGAAAGAAGTGGGACAGTCAGATCAGTTTTAACTGGCATTGATTTTAGTACAGAAGGATCACAATGTCTAGATTTCATTTTACAATAGCCTTTTTCCTCTGTTCAGCAATTGTTGTGGCTTCTCTGTAATATGGTGTGTACAGGAGTATTAAAAGAAAGTAACTTAAAAATAGTGTTTGGATGGTATTTATCTATTAACCGAAGTGGACCAAAAATCAGAAAATCTTCTTTTTATTTTAGTGCCCACATGAGGAGAGGTTACTTGCTACAACTTCATCACCAGTGTCTGTTCATGCCAGCAAAATATACACACTTCCAGGAATGCAGCAAGAATCTACAGAGAGATGCCATTGCTTTCCAAATAAAGTATGAGGTTTTGCTATTGCTTTTTAGCGCATTGAGGTGTTTAAGCCTGCTAGGCATTAAAAAAAAAAAGTTGTGGGGTTTTTTTATAGTTATGAAAAATATCTTACTGGTTTGTAGTGTTATAATGTATGTTTCTTAACTGGAAATACAATGTAAGTACATTTTAGATTTAGTTAAAGTTAGAGTTGCAGAGGCCTGTGAGGTTTAGTTGTTTGAATACACACCCCTCAAAAAAAATTCATGGTAGAAATGAGAATTATATTTAAACAACGTATTTAGTGTAAATGTTTTTACTTGAGAATAAATTACTTTCTACATAATGCTTTTTTTAAAATCCTTCTCCTCGGTGTTGCACTATACTTATTCTGACTCATTTGCTTTGTTAGGCTTTTTTGACTTTAGACAAGGAAACCAAACCAAATACATATTTTAGATCTGCCTCTTTGTTGATTTTTGGTTTCTTTTAAAATCAGGGAGAAGCAGGATTGCCAGGAGTAGCTGGTTTGCCAGGCCAGAAAGGAGATAAAGGTGAAAAGGTAAAATATCAGCTGAATTCTCTCTCTCAAATCTTTATCTTTGGCTCATCTTTCTTAACAAAATTCATCAAGTTTCTATTTATTCCTTAACCTGGGTACAGGGAGACTACTTTAAATCCTTTATGATTCAGTCTCTGGTTCTGCACATGGGCTTCCTGCCAGGCAGCCTACAGCTGTCTCATTTTGGGGTCCCCTTAGCAACTCCATGGAATACAGTTTACCTGCCTGGGAAGCACATGGCTACCCAACTCTGTCAGCATGTCCTGTTGCCTGTTTCCCTTATCCAAAAAAAGAGAAGTCATGTGTGTCATCTGTGACAAGGATTTTCCCATATCATGTGTGTACGTCACTGCTGATGGACAGAATACTGTGCGGTGGATTCATCCTTGCAGTCATCAAGTAGGAGGGTATGAATTCACTTGTATGACCTCAGCCTTGTATATTCTTTGACATCACTCTTACCTGAAACTTTCTTAACTATGAAGAGAGAGGGACCTTGGCATTGGCAAGCCCCTAAGACAGGCCAGTTGGTGCTCCTTTCCTTGGGCTTATTCTGTATTTTTGTTCTGTAATGCTTACCATGACATTCCTGTGTTATTTAGCTTGGGGGTCTCCTAATAATGAAGGTTAGCATATCAGGTGTTTTCCATTCACACTCCATTCCCTAAATTTTATCTGAGGATGATGGATTAGAACATGTCTGGGAATGTGTTTTTCTTGTGCTAATAGAGGGGGCAACTCAAATAAACTATTGCAAATCAGCCAGAAAAATAGTGGGTAGGAATGCTTAGTTCAAGGAATGCAGTGTGAGAGGAAGATACCTGGAATGTCCTAATCCAGAGGTTACAATGGAGGTGTCCTAACCCAGCATCCTCCCTCACAGCACACTGTTTAATACATGATCTGAAACAGTTTGTGAAGACAGCCAGCACTGTTCCTAGGACTGCAGTACCTGGCTGAAATGGGTCCAGTTCTGAGCAGGCTTATCCACATACTTGGCTGAAATTTAAGTAAATTCCTTGATAGTGTCTTCCCCCAAGACTCCTCCCCTCCTTTCTCTGTTGAGATACTAGCTGTATCCTTATCCCAGGTAGAAAAAAAAAAGTTCAAGCATGTTAGTTTCTATAGCACAGCTGAACTTAGAGGGCTTGCTGGCAGTTTCTAAATTTAATAGTGAATTTTTGCTGATCCTAGGTCTGAGTATATAGAACAGTTATCAGTGTTAGCCTCTGTTACCAACATAGGGAGTTTCCTAGCATTTATTTGGGAAACTGCTCTTCTGCTTCTGACGTGATTCATTTAGACTATACTGCTACTAAGATGAAAGACTTCAGAAGTCTAATTTTTTTACCGTTCTGTCTCACAACCAACTAACAATTAGCAATAGTTACCATGCTAAGCATAGTATCTCTAAATAAAGCATATGGGTGCCTCTGGTCACCTCCTGTTCTCCCGTTCGTTTTACAAAGAAAACCTTATTGCATCGATTGAAAAAACGTCCAACAGTCAATGAACCCTTTCAACTTCTGTGTGCCACTGATAGCAAATTGCATGAGGGCATGTCTGACATGGCTGGTAATTGCAAAGTACAAAATTTTTGGTTTAGATGTAAAACTGAAAATTGTTAGACTTGAGATTCATGAAAAATAAATCTTTCAAGATTTATACAAATAGGCGGGGTTTTTTGGTAGTGGCCTCCTACCTATAAGTTGAAATCTGATCTGTTTATCACCAGCCATTCTGATACTTCACTGAATATTTAGAGCCTGAGCAGGATTACGTGCATCCAGCAGCTTAGCCTAATGATAATCAATTGACATTTGTGAATGTCAATTAAAAAAATTCAATTAATCAGCAGGCTGAAGTCAGAGGTAGTACAGTAAACAGCTAGAAAGCTGCTTAATTTGAACCTTCCATATGATTAACCAGTACTTGCTACTTCCTAGCTTTGGGGTGGGGAGGTTGTTTGTTTTTATTTGGGGGTGGGTGGAGAACACATCACTGTTGACCTTTGGGAGCAAATGAACAATGCCTTGAATAGTGCCTACCATGATGGAGTTGAATGTCACGTTCTCCTAGGCATTAAAACAATTTTTTTTTCACCTGTGCTTTTATGCAAATTTTCAGTAACATTTACTCTCAGTGATAGCCTTGTTACATCAATAATTAAAAGCGGAGAGGCAGTAAGACCTCAGACTATTCCAGATATGCAGGATACATGAGGTATTGCCAGGTTATGTAAAGGAGAGTAACAGACTGTGATTGAATGTTTTGTAATATTCTGTACATGAAATAAGCAGCTTCCTGATGACTTCGCTGGCCAGTCACAAAATAAGAGGATTTCTACAATTTGTCTGATGGTTCTTCAGCCCATGTTTCCCACTTTGCCTATGCTCAGCTCCTCATTTTATTATTTTCCTTTGCTTCTAAATCCTATTATAGTTAGCATCCAAATAACTATATTTAAATGTCTTTGCCATGGCAGCAACCAGGTGAAAACAAGTTAAGGTTAATTTTTTAGCTTCTTTCCTAGGAAATTTCTGTGTCTGTTGATATTATCTCTTTTTCACAGAATCATTAAGGTTGGAAAAGATCTTTAGGATCATCAAGTCCAACCATCAACCCAACACCACCATGCCCACTAAACAAGGTCCCAAAGTGCAACGTCCCCATGTTTTTTGAACCCTTACAGTGATAGTGCCTCCACCCCCTACCTGGGCAGCCTGTTCCAATGCCTGACCACTCCCTACGTAAAGAAATTTTTCTTAATAGCTAATCTAAACCTCCCCTGGCGCAACTTGAGGCCATTTCCTCTCGTCCTATCGCTTAGTTACTTGGGAAAAGAGCCCAGCACCCACCTCACCACAACCCCCTTTCAGGTAGTTGTAGAGAGCAATAAGGTCTCCCCTCAGCCTGCTCTTCTCCAGGCTGCTTTCAACACAACATTCCTTATCCTTTTATATTGCATTATCTCATTCTTATTTCCCATCCACTGTAATTAATTGTATGATATTACATGTCTTTTTGTTGCAATGGCATTGGCAAGAAAGTCTTTACATACACAAATTGATATTAGGCTATATGCAGTCCCCCCAGAATTGCCCTTCAGTCTAACACGTATGTTTCCTAAGATCAGACTCTGTTTTGCCTGTTCAGGAATATCTAAGCTATCACCAGAACAAAGCATGATACCTGATAAGCCATTTTTAGGCATTTTGAATTTCATTATTAGCTTGTTTCCGCTTCATTCCTGTTCACTTGGCAGTACCCTTGGCAGTCCTGCACTCTTGGTTCATCTCAGTACCTCTGAACAGGTCTGAGCCAAAGTCCGAAGTGTATTGTGGGCCAAAATGACTAAAGTGACATGTTTTCACTGGAACAAGCATTCATGCAAATATTGATACATCTCTGGCAAGCTGTTCATCTGAATGTACAGGAGCGTCACTGATCAAAATTATTCCGTTTGTGTGAATGACCTTCCTATTTGTATGTCTGGCCTTCCGTTGTGGCTTTTTGAGGACATTATGAGGATAGTTCTTCACTCAACAATAGAAGTATTATCTCTGGTGCTTCAGGGGTGAAGAAGCTGCTCCATTTCAGCTATCTCCTTTTCTGAATGACCAGACTGTTCAGTTTGGTATCATACTCCCCTTACTGTGTAGCAAAAACTGCCTCAAGGGCAGTAGTCCCTGTCCCTTTTGTTTCCTGTACAATCTTGGATCCAGGGATGTTTGCTCTGCAGGATTTTAATTGCTGGGAGATCAGCATCTGCAACAAGGGACAACCTCCTCTTCTTTAACATCTGATTAATTAAAACTCAAAAGGTCACCAGGACCAAATTTGCTGCTTCCTGATCTCTGCCCTTGAACCATACTTTTTGGACTGCCTGATAGCTTCTAGATGAAAACTGAGATGCAGCAGCAGTCAGCTGTACAATATAGGTTATCCCTGAATAATATACCACGTTACTCTCACGGTAGCTTGATTCTTAGCACAGTGTATTTCACAAGTTTCAAGTGGTCACAAGTCAGGTGGAAGTCTCCTGTGATTTATCACATTTTGATACCTGTTCCGTAGAGCTAAGTTTCCTCTTCTGCTGAGCTGAGTGAGAAATGTAGCATGTTTTCTGTTTTGGAAGCAATTTCTAGTAGTTCAGCATGGTATATTGCTACTCAGACTCTTAAAAATATGTTTGTTGGCAAATGTCTTTTGATCACAATGTGAAGGTCCTGTTTTGTCCTCAATACGTACAAATTCTTCAGAAAGACAGAATACAGATTGCAGTAATTGCAATGATTACATATATTCTGAATATACAAACTTAATTTTCTCTATCAAAAAGGCTAAAAAAAGTAATGGTATGTTATCTTTCTATTTTTGTTTCTTTTAAGTAAAATTTATGCCCACAAAAGATTTTAAATAGTAATCCAAAGATAATTAAATATTTTGATATAATATTAAACCATTCCCAGCTGTGTTAACAGGTCATTGGTTAATGCTGTAAGTACAGCAGGGAGCAAAAAGCCAGAGGCAGAGTGCTTTCAAACATTAAAGTGCCTATTGATGCACACCATGGAGAAATTTACTGCTATTCAAGAGAGCTTCATTAATTTAAATTTTACTTAAGGAAAAAGGCATTCAAAAGGCTATTTTAGGATTGGTAGAGATAGGTTTATGCAATATCTTGTTGCACTAGGAAAATATGTGTAATGGAACGATAAGAAAAAAGAACTCGTGGAGAACAAATTAGTTGTTTGCTCTTTCTGACCATTTTCCTTGCTAGTCTTCCTTTCCTCCTCTCTGTCATTCCTCTTATAACCATGGTCCACCTGATTCTGCCAGAGCCATATCTATCGTGTTATGCAGCCTTGAGAATGGTTCCTTTCTGGTCCGATTTCTGTTGCACGGATTATTGATAGGGACCTAGAAGCTGGAATGCATGAAAATGAAAAAATTTGGGCAAAATGTGGCTGGCTGTCAGTGATGACAAAGTCAGGAACTGCCAGTGTACTTAGTAGACAAAAACCTTATAATGACCAAAGGGCAACACTCCACTGCAACAGCCTGAGGACTTCTACTGGGAATAACAGGGGTGATCCTTCCTGGGCTATATACTCCTTGCTTCTCCCCCAGTGCCAGGGGAACCCTGGAGTGATGCCACCTTTTGGTATGAGTTCTCTTCCTCACTCTTGGCAAATTCTCTGAGTTTGAATTTATTGTATTTATCAACTAACACTTCCTAATGAGGTTGGCTTTTTTCCAGGTCTAAATACTTCTATCACCATTTTATAATCATGAGAACTGTTTACGTTTCTGTACATCTAAGTTTTAAATTTTAGCTTACATAATTTCTTACAGGGGCTGCCTCTGCCATCAATCATACAGATGACAAATCTAGTATAAAGGATGCGTTCTCTACATTACCTCTTTCGCCTTCCAATTTTTCAGCTTTGGAAACACTGCCAGTACCCTGTCTGCTGGGAGCACCTCAATTCAGTGTGCTGGTATTTCTTTCTTGATAATAATACACATTTTTCTTACTTGGTTGTTTCCGATGCTATTGGCACACATAATTACGCAGAGATGAAAACTGAGAAAGCTAATTTACTTAATTAAATTAAAAAAAAAACCAAACTGATTCTGGTTAAGGACTATTTTGAAAACTGACATAGATTACTGAACCAATATGTCCCCATGGTAGACAAGAGCAATGTTGTAATGTAATACTCTAGCAATGTGTGCTCTAGGCCATTTTAATGTCATTCTTTGTATTTATTAAGTGCACTTGCTTTTATCTTAGTATTAAAATAATCATCTGTACCTGATCGGTAGAGAACCCTGCTAAGAATATTTTCTTCCTCTCAAAATTCCTTGTAGAATTTGTGTCTAGATTAAATATTAAAGCGTCAGGTTAATTCCACTCCATATCACAGTGTAAATATATTTTAAATATATTTGCAATGTAAGAGAGAAAATAATGTCTTTAAATAAAATACTGTCTTAAAATAAGCTTTTTTGGTTTTATATGAGAAAGGACTGTAATTTGTTAAGTAATTACCACTTTGTCATTCTCTCTATCACCACATTTGGTTTTAGACTATCTTTGCGGTGCATGATTCTTCAATAGTAATGTGTTGTAGAGGAATCAAGCTACTGTATTTTGTGTTTGTTACTAGCATATCCTTTCTAGTTCTACAACAGGTGCATTGAATAAAGGCTGATTGGTGCAAAGAGGTAAAGGTCAGGTGCTTTTGAAACTCTCTGAATCATTAATGTAAAAAAAATGATCACACGTGTAATACTGCAGGTGGTCTCAGATGTGCAAATTATTTCCACTTCAGATAGAAGGCTGATTGGTATCATTCAAAAGAAGCAGGTTTGCTGTCTGCAATCGCTTTTTAAGAATTTCATTTGGCTTGGCTTTATGGAAAGTTGACTGAAGCCTTTTTTTTTTTTTTTTTAATTATTTCAGCCTGCTGAATTTCCACCCTGTCTGCTTATGAGTTTACCAAAATAAATATTGTCAAAAATACAGTAGCCATCCTACTGTTTGCAAGAGATCCACTTCTGAAAAATGTCATATGGCTTAAATGTTTTAGTCAATAAGTATCTTGTGCTCAGCTGAAAAGGATCTTCACTGGTATCCTTAGTAGAAAATCCTAACAGTAGACTTAAAGTTCATGGTACTACCTTTGAATGTTGTTACACCGAGTGTACCTCATAACCTATAAATGTCAGTATTGTATGCTAGTGTTCACCAGCTTATGAAATTTTTCTTCTGGCAGCATGTATTTCTGTTGGCTTTGGTAGTTCTGAGCAAATGCGATTCTTTATTCTCATTCTTACTAATTTAGTTACATAAACTTAAAAAACTCAATGTTGGGAGTTAGAATACTCATGTTAAAGCATAAAAGAGGTAGGGTAGATGGTTCCTGACCATCAGGCCTACCTGTTTTTTCATCTCATTTTATATTTTTGGCATCTACTGTGTAAGAAAGAGAAGAGGATGCTTGTTCGGTTTTGTGGAGGACTTTGTGTTCTGCAGAAGCAAACCGAAATGCCGTTATGCAATAAAAATAGGTAAAATCCCTTTTAAAAATGCATTTGCCTGCTGTTTTTTCCTTTTTATTCTGTCATGCTGCCTGTGTGAATACTAGTATAGGTTGTACAACATACAGTATCTGATCTCTAAACTCATTGAATAAAAGCATGAAAAACCTAGAATCTTTCAAACTGTGGTTATTAAAATTACAATTACAAGATAGAAGCATGACTTCACGTTCTAATTTGCAGTAGACTTGTCTTCAAGGTGGGGAGTCTGTGGTTAGTGGAACAGAAATGT
The DNA here is from genome assembly GCF_000687285.1 of Phaethon lepturus. NCBI lineage: Eukaryota > Metazoa > Chordata > Aves > Phaethontiformes > Phaethontidae > Phaethon > Phaethon lepturus. The sequence continues at coordinate 40,100 of NW_010556742.1, forward strand.
AAACATACCTCGGTTAACTGGCTAGTATGTCATATATGCTAAAGGCTTCCTGGCATGTAGCAGGCTGTGTAATTTTAGACTATACAGTCTATAAAAATACACTGCTGAATGTAACAAAGTGGTTCTGGTCTATTAAAAAACTGGCAAGTGGCATAAGGGAACAGAGCGTGCATAGATAAGAAAGTTATCCTGTGGGTGATTAGATAAGGTAACCAGGGGCCAGTCCTGCTTCTTTATCTCTCATACAGCCAGTGGCTTCATGCTATTGACAAACACAGGATTTTGGTCTACTTTTGAGATAGAGCTAACAAGACCACTACAATATTTGAATAAAAAAGACACAAGAGATGGCTCGTAAGCTCCACCAGCATAGTGCTGCTTCTGCAATGTTACATTGCTGCTTAAACTTATGGCTGGAATGGTGCTCTGCACCAGGGAGTTGCTCATTTTGATTGATTTGCTTAGCTCACGTGTTCTAAACAAAGGAGTTTTGAGCCAGGCTGTGCACATGCAGTTATTTTATGATGGTTTCTGTGAATAGTTGTTAAGAACTTCGCGGGCAAGGAGGGTAGATAAATTTTATGGTTGGCAAGAAGCAACAACAGCAGTATTAGTGTATGACAGCTTACTTCAAATTATGGCGACAGTCATTAGGACACATCATACTGCTTTTAGAAAAAGGTAATGAAGAAACCTAACCTGTAGCACTTTGGGTTTTGGGGGTTTTCTGGTGTGGTGTTTTGGGTTTTTTTTTCTTCTTTTTATTTTGAAGCTAGAGACAAAAGTACTGAATTCCTGGGACTTAACTGAGACTGCCATCCAGGGCCCTGGATCCAATCCATAGGCTCCCCCGGTAGACCATAAGGAGAGTTACACCTTGGAGTACAATGTGCCGAGTCAGCAGCTGCTGCATGGCAGCCTAAAGGGAATGCTGAGGAAAAGCATATATTGTAAATCCTTCCTTTACCAGGGATTAAATGTTTTATAATGGCTGTTCTGGGATACAGCAAATACTGTTGTTATGTACTTCTCCTTGCCAACCTCACTACTGCTTTCTTAACTCCAGAAAGGTTAATAACTTCATTTCAGAACAGAAATATTACATTTATATTGGAAAATGTAACGGTACTACAGTATTCTGCCTATGAAGCTCTTTCAGATTTTTGGTTTTGGTAGGGGGTTTTTGTGTTTTGCTTTTTTTGTTTGGGTTTGGGGTTTTTTTGTGTTTTGGGTTTTTTGGGGTTTTTTTTGGGTTTTTTGTTTGTTTGTTTTTTTAATTTTTACAGCAGTGTTTGTATTCTGATACTGAGTTCTGGGATACCTAGCTGATGTTACTGTACCATAACTATATTAATTAAAATCACTTTAAACCTGATGGAGAGACATAGGTTGTAATTTAAGAAATGGTTATGCACTTTACACAGGGATGGTCTCACACAAAATGCGAGAATGGTCATCCTGATAGGAACCTGGTCTCCTTGCTCTCAAGAAATAGACCGGGCTGCTCGGATGCAGTTGACTTGTGCAAGTCCTAATGTTCCTCTTGTGAATTTAGGAATAACTTTAGAGTCCGTGACCACCAGTGTGCTGGCAGGCATTGGCAGTCCAAGCAAGCTGGGGTGCAGGCTGGGGGCACTCATTGCGGAGGGCACAGAATGTGTACATTCTGTGGCCTAGGCAAAGCCTTTCTGCTACCCTGTTGAGTCAAGCATCTCCTGTCCTATACGTAACAGAAGAAAAAGAAGTCACTGCAGCACTGTGTGTGTATCCCATTTGGGAAGACCATGAGAAACATGAAGCAGTAACAAATATCTGTGGAGGGGGTTTATTGACTAAACTGATGAACTTTGCCTGGTACTGAGAAGTTTCTGCATATGCTGAATATCAGAATTATCAGTTTCCTGGATCCTGATATTTAAAAAGTTGTGCACTTTGAGTTTAGAGGTCTTGGGCACTTACTCCTCAGCAGCAACTTTTGAGTTTGTAGTTTTAGATTTGGGCTCCAAACCTAGATTTACAACCTATTTTAGGAACCAAATATTTATGTAAATGTGGGTCTTCTGCTTCTTCGTGCAACTCTTTCTCTTGAAAAACAATTTAATAGTTAATTATTTTCAAACAAGTGATGTTCTCTTCAGAAAGAATTGGATTTCTCAAAAAGAGGCTGCAGCATTTTCTGTTTGCTAGAAAATGTTCTTGGTGCAAGTAGACAAACCTGAAGTTTTGTTTTGCTTTTAAATGAAGACTATAATATGGTTTGAGTGCTTTCATTATATTCTGCTAGCATTCACCCGATTTTTATTTTAAACTTTGTAACTCTTATAGTTGACATTATTAGGCAAAATTTCTGTGTTTGATGTTTTCATTTTTAAGACTCGTGATCCAATTTGTAGCTGCTAGGATATTCCATTCTTCTCCTGATCAGGTGGTCATTTGTCTCTTAAAACTAAGATTTTTATTATGGTTTACTTATGGTTTAGGGTTTGCTTTCTCTGAGGGGTTAACAGGGAGGGAGAGAGGAACTGAGTTTAGATAGTATCTTTTAGAAATATTGCAGGCACATAACTTTTAGACCAAAGAAACCTGTATTACATGTTGAGCTTTCTCAGCATGGAACATGCTTAACCCAGTGAAAATGAACCACTTGGCTTCATTCTGCTGTTGCAGTGAATTCCCTTCAAATCAGCAGATCTGCTTGTTGTAGAACTGTGCATGTGCGAGTATGTGTCACATGAGGGTCTTAAGTGACATGATAGGTGTTTTAAAATGTATTTATTTTGCCTGATTTAGTGTTACATGTAAGGCATCCTCCTCCACAGTGGCTACATTATTAAGCATGACAAAAAACATGGTAGAAGATACTTTTCAATCAGATATGACCTGAGTAGTTGTTAACCTCAGAAGTCTTTAGAGCTTCTAACTGAATAATTTGTTTTGTAGGGTGAAATGGGTGTGAAAGGGCAGGATGGTGTGGCTGGTCTTCCTGGTGAAAAGGTATGTTTGTGTATATTGATACTTTGATATTGATTTTATACTGATATTATATTGATGTTATTTGACTGATAGGAAGTGTTCATTCTGTCAGTGGCTTATTGGTAATTACATACAGAAATGGGAGAATAGAATATTTCTGCTAGAAAATTAACTTCTCTTACCTGCACGGCCAGATTTTAGTAGCACCCTGAAAAAGCCGCTCAGATCAATAGTATTCTCTGCAGGTGCACTTGTTTGTTGGTTTGTTTTTTTTCTAGAAGGGAGGGCTATACAGGACCAAAGGAAGCCACTTGTTCCCCTATGCAGTTTGTGGTCTGCAAGTCTAGAAAAGAGCTCTTATGCTCTCAACAGGCCACTTGGTAGCGCTTTGAGATAAACACCACTGACCTATAAGCAAAGACTTGGGAACAGCCATGGCTAAGAAAGCATGTCAGCCTACCTGTGTATTCAAGAGAGTAAGTTTCACTTCATTTCAGAATGTTAGCGTGTGAATTAAAGGCACTTGTACAGGTTTATTCAGTTCAGAGCTAGTTACCTGTATTAGAGAAAGTCCACCAGTCTAAAATCCAACATTTTTAGTATAGGAGACAGACCTCATAACAATGAGGAAACAGCGTGTTGCTGGAGTTTCTAGTCATGTGGTCTCTAGTGATTATTTTTTCTCTGTTCCATGGTAACAGTTGAAAGAAACAGTGGCTTTTCTGCATATACATGGCAGCTGGTTAATATATAATGAATTAAACTCTCCAGATACATGTGTTAGTGCACTTCACTGGATTTTTTTTTTATTTCAGTGGTATCTTTAGCATCACTATTTCAGTCCTCAACCCTCAATTCTGTCAATTTAGGTTCTTTTTCATCATGTACTTCAAGTTTCTGTTCTTTCAGTACCATAAACAAGTATGCCTTCTAAAGGCAGCTGTTGCTGTGAATGGCTCAATATTGCACTTCATTGGTTGACATACTACTTTCACATGTATGCAACATTTTAGTAATGGCAGAGAGTTTGGGGGTTTTTGTAATTATCCAGATTTCTAAGTACTGAAAGACGTGGAGTTTCACTTCAACTGTCAGGCTTAAATTCTGTAATTAACACGATATAGAATTATGAAACTGTCTTTTATTTTACTGATTGTTTCTGTCTCAAACTGTGTTTTGTTAAAAATTGTTGGTAGATATATAATATTACCAAAGAGATGAGTTAAAAATAATGATATTTGCTGCTGGTGCTAATTTATATGTGGTAGAAAAATGGAGAGCAGGCAGAGCAGGCTGCAAAGATGTTCAAACACCTTAGCAGTGTTGAGGGACCAAGTGATAAACTGGCATGTAAAACTCAGAGAAAGTAATAGTAAAGTGATGCAGAAGAGGAAAAACAAAGCAAACATTACATATTTCATGACCAGCTGTTCAGGTAAATGATCCTAGAATTAAAGATCAATGAAAACATACACTCACTGTTAAGTACTGGTCAAATAAACAAATGGAATTTAGGAATTATTAGGAAGAGAATAGGGAACAAAGCAAAAGAATCTTAATGTCACTATTATAAATTAAAACATGTTGTGCTGCATCTTGAATGATTTATACAGTTCTGGTTCCCACATCTCAAATTGGACCTAGTAGTACTGAAAAAGATTCAGAAGAGGGATCAAGAGCATTGGGCATCTTCCAATTAAGGTGTGACAACGTGGACTTCAGTTTGAAAAAGGCACAACTGAGACAAAATATGTCCTATTCTGTGCTCTGTACAATCATGAGTGGAACAGAAAAGATTAATAGGGATTTATTTGTTTATTTTACTCTCCTTTTCAGTGTGCGAACTAGAGCATCAAACCTATCTGATAGCAAGTTCAAAAAGGAGAGAAACAGGTCATTCTTCCTATTATTACATAATTACAGTTTGAACACTGCCACAGGGTTTAAACAGTCTGAAAATTTATTAGAAAGTTGATGGAATAAAAATCCAGGGAGTGTGTCAGACAGACACTGCTGCTTTTCTAAAAGTTCTTGAGCTCCAAGATGCTGAAGTCTAGGAAACCCACTGGAGAAGTCTGTATGGTTGCCCTATTGTTATACTTTTCTTTAGGCATCTGTTGTTGCCACAGTTGTAGTCGTATACTTGACTAGAGAAACCTTTGATTTGATCCAGCTAGACAGTTTTTACTTTACTGTGCTCCCAGCTGTGAATTAATGGAAAGAGTTATTGTAAAACATTGTAGATTGAATGAGATTGATCTAGAATGAAGCTGTGTTTTCCTTTGGCTCTTTCTGTAGCTCCTTCTCTGATGTTATCTTTCTTTAAAATTACCAGGCTACATTGCTTTTCCAGTACAAGTTATTATTACAGTTTCCATGGTTAATACTGTTTGGGTTTTTTTGGTTTTGTTTTTTTTTTTGCTTAGCGCCTTGCAGATTCACTGTCAGGCCAAATCCCAAAGCTCCTGTTAGTTTATGTAAGGCTCAACAGTCATATCACATTTAATATCAAGACACTGTACTTTTCCTGAACACTATAACTCTTTTAATTCAGACTACATAAAAGCCATACCATTGTTGCAAATTAAAAATGAACTACTGTGGAATCTGAACTTGGAAAAACCAAAAGCTGTTTAAAAAAAAAAAAGCAGGGGGGGAGGACAAACAAAATATTTTGTACATACATAGCTAGAGGAAGAAACTGGGATCCAGCCACCCAGCTTCTGCTGGCCAGAGTTGTCATGGTCTATGCAGAGTAGTACAGTACTGTGTCGAATTATTAGCTCTTTTCTGGAGGTAGAATCACTTTATTTTCCTCGTGTTGTGAATGGTGTTAACATGTTCTGTCTCTCAGTTGATGCATCAAGAGCGATGTGAATTTGTGTGTGTCCTTTTCGTGCTCCGTTTTCTGGCATGTTCTGGATGCTAAAAATGTGCATAGATTCAAAGATAAATAAACACAGTAAAGGAATAAAAATAGTCTGAGCACTGTTATATACAAAGGTGTCTCCTACGTTTCAGGAAGTTGAGGGACAGACTGTGCAATGCTGGGAGAGCATTCGCAGGAGCTACTACTGTTTGAAGGATTTAAGAGGATAAACAATACACATTATCTTTTGTTGGAGATGTTATATTTGTTTGACTGGTATGGCTATTTTTATGTTTTTCTGCACTGTATTTTTTTGAGCTTTGTGCAGATGTGCCCGAGTCACTAGTTAGAAATAGGAAAAAGAAAAAAACCAGAATACTATTATCTTTTATGTAAATGCAGTTTGAAGCTTCAGAGAGCAGAGGGGCTCTTTCTGATACACCCAAAAACTATCCAGTGCAATACTCTATTGTTCATATTTCTTTCTGTGGGGAAAGGTTCAGAGAAAAAATACGTGTTAGATCTTACTCATGTTGCTATGAGTAAGCAGAATATCAATTCATTTGACCAATTTTAGAGGTTTAGCCTAGAATGAGATACATTTGGATATTAGAAGTCCTGTTTCTGTAGAATTGATTATCTCAAACGTACCTGACATTGTAGTGAAAAACTAAAGTTAGAATAATCCTGTCCAATATACTTTATTACTTGAGAGAATCGTACCAGGAGAATCTCCCAGGAAAATGTTCCATGGTCGTATACTTAATTTTCAAGATCTGTGTAAATAGTGAAAAGTCTGTAAGGCTTCATATATGGCCTTGACTTTCAGGTATCGAAAGTGTGAAAACAGATTGTATACCTCACATATCTTCAGCCTGTCTTCAAATGTGACAGTTGGCCTTCTGTCATTTGTAAGACATGTTATAGCTGACAACATAATTTCCCATTCACTAAATGCTGCAGTGGTTTTGCAACAGTTGTGCTGGCTAATAGGTGCAGATCTAAGTAGCGTAGCTTCTAGGAGGTTCTTGCCATTGAGAGATTGGATCTGCTGTGGGCTAATATGGAGAACAAAGTTTGTCTTGGTGACTCTAGGGTGACATAAGAATAGCCTTAACACCCAAAAGAAAACACATGAGTGTTCAGGCCATAGTTCCACAGTTGCTGATTTTTCTACTGCAGTTCTTGTAGGCTGCCAAAGTAAAAAATGAAGTTTCCACTGACTGGCAACATACCACAACATCCCTGTCCTCTCATCTGCCTTCAGGGCAAAAGTAGCCAGTGTGACAAGGCTGATGACCAATCTAGAGAGTCAAGAATCAAACGCAGTCATTGTGGAACCCTACCTCAGGCCCCCAAAGTCACAACACCATGTTGGTGGATCAACACCAACACATATCTGACTCTCTATTTGATATGTAACTACCTAGTTTCTTCATCCCTATCCTTTTTCAGGGAACTATCTTATGAGACATCTTTAAAATAGTAGATCCTACTTAGGGCAAAGTAGAAATTCTTAATAGTATCAGAGGAGAGAGTTCTGTGGCAGTAGTTTAAAAAAAACAAGAGAGTAGCAGTCCTCCCTTGGAAGAAAACTCGCTTCATTTGTAGACTACCAGTAGATATAGAATACGTTGCCATGATCCCCTTCCTGCCATCAGGACTGCTTTGTTAGCTTAGCCTTCTGGGGACACTTCTTCAAGGTATCTGTCAAATCATGATACAAGAAGAAATGGCATGTTGTGATACATCAGAATCACTATGCGTGTGAGGCTTTATGGTTTGGCCTTCTGGAGTTGTTCAAGCAAGTCTGTGAAGACAGAAGAAACGTGTTAAGGGAAGCACTGTGTTAGCCTACTTTTTGGCAATTAGCAAGGGAAATTGTCTATGGATACACTTCTGAAGCCATTTAGTATAATTGGATTATATACTATACACCAGAGTGCTGGCTGTATGGTCTGACAAATTCAATCTGTCCCTGAAGCAGAGGTTTGAGGTGACTGGAGTGTTCTAAGGTGTAGGATGACAGTTGCCTATCTGCTGCAAACCAGGCTACGCAAGTTAAGCAACTCTGATCTAGCAGTTAACCTAACCTTGTTATGACAAGAAAAACCGATTGCTCTGCCATTAAGAATGGTCTTCACACACCGTTGCTGTGTGCAGGGTCACACCACTGGTGTAACCTGAGCAAGGTTGATACACTGCAGGAAAGTATTCCTATTTAAAAAGTTTTATCATTTTCTACTGTTCCTGTCATACTGAAATGGTGAGAGGACTCTCCTGTTGGTGAGACCCACAGGTTTCTCCTTACTGAAATCATAGTTTCTTATTACTTCCATACAGGTTGCATTTTTGCAGGTCCTTTCCATAGCACCTACTGAGGGACTGATACAGATGAGGATGGTAAACTTCACTGCTATGCATTTTGTATCAGGAGAGAACAGGGTTAGTCTCTCTGCTTTTCCAGCCCAGGAAACAAATAGACTTCGCACTAAACATATTGTGTGTTAGATCCTCCTTTTGTAGTATACTTCTAGGCGTTCTGACAACTTTAAGGGGGTGTACACTTCAAACCATGAGTAGATGGTCAAGTATTCCAGCCTTAAAAATGTGTTCTTAGACCTTTTCTGAGGGTATGGGGGAGAAACCTCCAGATCTTTTTGCCCTTTTACAGGGAGTTCATTCTGTCCCTTTCCTTTCCTGAGCTTTTTGTAAACTCAAAGAAGCTGGGTTTGTTTTGCTTCTGTATAGTTGAGATTCTTCTGTTTCCTGCACTTTTTGTGTCACTCTGCCAAATAACTCAGAAGTCCTTTCCTTCTCTTTGCTTCTGGGTCTACAATGCCATGACAATGAAGTTAAAACTTTATTTACATCCTGAATGCTAGGTGATGTAGTCCTGTTTGGGGTTATTTGGGTTTTTGGGGGTTTTTGCCGGTCTATGATGCCTTGGCAGTCAAGATGAATCTCTCAAATAGCTAGGCATATCACATTTTAGGGTGTGGACGATGTCTATGTACTTTAAAAGTTTGGTGGGAGTGTTCCTGGTTCTGAGAGATAGGTTGCCACCAGGCATATACTTCGATACAAAGTACTAAGTCTCTTGGGTAGTTATGGCTTATGTATGTATGGGTCCCGCTAGCCAAAAAGCCCTTGAGCTTCTGAGAACGTGCTGGTGGCAGCAAGGCTCAAAGGACTCCAGCAGCTGAACGTGAGTAATTGACTCTGTTCTTGGTCATTCCATATTTGTCTATTTTTTTCTATTATGAAAATACTTTTTCTTCTTTCTTGTTCACTATATTCTGAAAAATATAACTGATGTAGCCAGAAATGCAATTCAGAAAATTCAGAAGACGTACCAAACTAAACTGTTTTTGTCTGTTCCCCTTTATCCAAACCTGCATAGTAATTGCTTTTTTATGGTTCATGGTATATAATTCATAGTGATAGAGATGATGCGTCTATGTTTCTTAAGCTACATTTTGTGAAATATTTGTGACAGCATTTGCTTTTAATATTTAACTTCCAAGTGGCTTAGCTTTAGTGTTGTAGTTTTTTGCACTAATTTTTATAATCTATATTATGAACAGACATCCTAAAATATTAAATATATTCAGTAAGCTTTTTAAAATAGCTGATTTTGCACAGTAAGCCTGAAGACACAGTGAAATATTCAATATGCTGTACCCTTGCTACTGCACTGTATGGGTGGTCCCACAGTGTATTAGTAAAATAAACAGTTTAGACAGACTTAAAGGAGAAAGAAATGCTTATGTGAATAAATACAATGTTTATCACTACACAACTTAGATATATGTTCAAAGTCAAACGAGAGAAAAAAACTGAATATACATTTCAAGAGCTCTACCAACTGTACAAGTGCTATTTGTACTTCAAGAGTCACGAAAATGAGATTGGGTTTACGTGAAACTGTGCAGTAGGTATCTGTAAAAGGATTGTTCCTTCCTTTGTTCACTTGCTTGTATTTGTGACAATGGCCCAACAAAGTGTACATGAACTCACATATTTTGTGAGCTAGAAGATAACAAGTCTAGAATATATAATGCTGTTTGTGGTGGTGTTTTCTCATGTAACTGTATGAGATGGTTATCTTCAGTTTTGAAAACTTCAGTTTTCTCAAGTCCAATATCAGTGTGCTGTCTTCAGTTTTAAGTTTTTTGATTATTTTATTCTTGTTAAATTTGACTACCCTTTTGCAACAAGGTTCTTTTTTTTTATATTTGGTACAGTTAAGGAAATGACTCGTAAGAGGGTTCCCAAAATGTGGTATAGATACAATTTGTGGTATGCGTGCTACATCAAAAGGGGTATGTTAACACTTCCTGAATAGCCTACTTTGCATTGTGTGGCAGGAAGCACTCCCCTTTCCCTGAGTGCTACCTCAGAAAGTTTGAAAACTGCTGCATTATAAGATTATTTTTTTTAAGAAATTGAATTCAAAAGCTCAATAAAAAACATGGCTTAGAAATGTCCAGTGCTTTGTTTTCCAACATGATTTAAATATATATACATTAATTTATAATTTTGGAAAAAAATTATAAATGTCCTACTAGTATAGCATGTGACTTCAAATTACTTTCAGAGATGCTTTTAATTCCCATCTCCATACTGATTTACTCCAGGGTCAGATCTTCATGGTCAGCTATGTCATAAAATCCACAACCAGAAACTTGTTAAATGTACATCCACATCAACTTGTGTCATTATGAAGATCCTTGTGACAATTAACCTTCTTCCCCCGTTGCTCCAGCTAGACCATGGAAACCCTGTCTAGAATCTTCCAAGGCATATTTGACTTTGCAGAAGAGCCATTGATATATGGCCTATTATGCCAGTTCAGCATATGTTCCTAGAGCATCAATCACTCATGCAACTGTACAAATCTGAGGAGACATTGGTGTTGAGCTTACAGTAATGCAGCCTTTTCCTTGCAGCTGTCTTGAAAGATCTCTGGACACAGTGCCATCCACATTTCACGTGCTGTACAGGTCCTTGACAGGGGTCAGGGTATTTCCAGAGTAGCTCATCAGCATCTCTGAGAAAGCTTCCAAAAATGCATGTGGAGCAGTGGATAGGTACTCCTTAAAGCTACGTTATTCAGTTTGTCTGTCTTTTGTTCATTGTCATCCAATTTCTGAGCTCCTGTCATTGCTAATCAGTTATATTTCAATATTTTTAGATCAGGCATGGACGTAAGTTGTGCAAGTTATGTAGCTTTTGAAAAATGATTGTACTGCTTTACTCTGGAGTCTCCAACAGAGATAAAAAGTATAATCACTAATACAGGGAAAAGTATTTGACATCAGAAAGCTTTTCGAAGTAGAATTGTGAGCTGTAAGAATGTAAAGCCAAAACAACGCTTTAATAGGAAATACGATGCAAATTTTTAAAAATAGGTTTTAAATACGGGTAAAGTAGTAAATACATCAGCCTCAAAAAAGAAAGACAGTGGTTTTACAGTTGTAAGCTTTATTACCACTGCATTAAAGCTTTGAGTTAGGAAACTGCTGGCCATTGGGAAATGAGGCAGTTGGTCACCTCTATTACAGCAACAAATTTGGTACGAGTTTCTTGTATTCTTTTTGTGTTTTCAGTGATATCTTTGTGTATAATTAGCACACATCTGATTTTAAGAGATGGATGAATGTGAAAATAGTAGCTCTCTACAGCTTTCTGATGCATGAATATGCTTTCCAAAAATCTTACTGGGCAAATACACTTTAGACCATTATGTTCTCCAAAACTTGTTTCATTGCTTCAGCACGCATAGTGCTTGCTTGCTCTTGCTCTCTTGTCCGCATTACGAGGAAGTGTTTTGAATAGCCTTTGATCATAAATTTGATTCGGAGAGCTGTCTGCTGTGCTGACTTATTTTTGCCTTATTAGGTGATTTTTGCAGTTCATAACTCCAGGAACTGTTGAGCTCCCCGGTTTTTCAATTCCTAAAGCTAAAGGACAGCAGTTCAGTTCGGTTCTCGATAGAAAGCTCCGTGGAATCCAATTACCTTGCATGCAGTGGCACTGCTTGGGTGCTATTTCCGTTCTGCAGGGAATGGTGCTAGTGACTGCTGTAGGTGCTGTACTGTTGGTGAGCAGAGCCTTTCTTTTTAATTAAAAGGATCATTGTTTTTTGAAGGAAAAAGACGAAATTATGCCTCAGTCTGTCAGCTAAACGATTTGAGGGAAGTCGTGGCATTGCCTTCTGTCCTCTTGTGGTTTCCTTCAAAATCAGATTAGCACGCCTCAGTAGAACAAAAGTGTAAATGTCTTTTGGGAGCCAGACGCTAACGCTTGTACTGCTCTGCATCAAAGCCATGGGCTCCTTCAGGCAAGCGACACTGGTGAGATAAGCCTCGGGGTGGAAGGGAATACCCGCTGGTGTTTGCAATGAAACCGTAATAACCAGCAGAATGAGGCCAGTCACGGGGGCCCAGCATGCAGCGGCCACTATTGTCATGCGAGGTGTGGCCGAAGAAACCAGAGGTCACCGTCCATTTCACAGGGGTCTGGGCTGCTGGGAGCAGCACTGAGGGTGGCATGCTGCCATGCAGGACGGGCTTTTGTTAGCGTGTTGTGTAACGTGGAAGTGAAAAATAATGCGGTGGTTAAATAATGCAGTCGTTAAATGCAGCTCTTTGTTCCTTAATCAGAGGTTCATGAATACTGTAGCTGTGAGCCTGCCTGGCCCTGGGATTCTTAGCTATGTTTGAAAAGCCTCAGTCAGGACCTTACAGACTTTGAAAGGGCGGGGGGATGCTTGAGGATTTTTCTTCAATTGTTCTTGAATTGTATTTATGAGGTTCTTTCTCTGAGGTTTCTGTGGCACATAGATTTTTTTTTTCTTTTCCCTCCTTCATTTGCAAGGGCTAGAGACTGTAGCTTTTGAAACTAATATTCTGAGCTTTTCACATTTCATCAGGAAGTAGAGCTTTGAGAAAAATACCTGTTATTACAAGACTTAGTGTTGTAAAAGTTGGCAGCAGTGTGTTGCAGAAGATGGACTAATCAGAGAGGAAGGAACTTTCTCACTGTACTGCAGCCCTGTATAGCTTGTCTGACACATTTTGCTTAGTTTTGTTTGTTTTCTTTTGAAGAATTAGATACTGAACTTCACCAAATATTAGATGTCGGACCTGGTGAATCATTGATCTATATTAGGATAATTTAAAAATTAATAACTTATGTTACTGCAATTTATTTAATTTATATACAGCAGTATTTTCACCCACAGTATTTTCTTCATGGCTAACAACTTCTATTACAAGTAATGCACGAAATTAAAAAAAAACTGTTAGCCTCATCTAATAGAAAATGTATATGTAGTACAAACTGTACAAAAGTTAAAGATAATACTGTTGGCTGCTGTGACTTGTGACCTATTAACTCTTCTCTGCCTTTTTTTTGGTGAGTGAATTGTATTAGTCATATAATTATTTAAATAAATCCAACTAAGATGTGAATTTTTAGTGTCAATGAATATACTTCTTACCCAAAAAAAGCTTAGACATTATAATTTAAGTTTTAAATTCCAAATTCCACGTAAATTGCTTTTTTTTCCATTTGCAGATACCAAGTTGTTAGACAAAAAACCTGGTACCTATCATTCATAGGTATTGAAAAACAGGATGGTTTGGGTTTTTTTTTTTAATTCCCACTGCTAGCCAGTATTTATCAACACCTCAGATTTATACTGTGTGTTTCAAGTCTGAATTGGTTAAATCAATGTGACATGCTGAGGCTGGGCCAAGTCTTGTCTAATCAGCAGTCAGCGCTGTTGCTCTGGCATGAGGCTCCCAAAAATAGAAACACAAGAAGTCAAACAAGTAAGTGGAAGGGCACTAAAAGAAAAAGTGCTGCTAATTCCACTGTTGACTTTCTGTCTAATGGATTCTTGTTCCCAGACCACGCTAAGTAAAGCAACTGGCACAGGGTGTGTTTCTGCAGATGGCTCAGCAGTGACACACGTGGCCCAGCTGGTTGACAGGTGTTTGATTTGTATTTAATAAGTACCTCACACAAGCCAGACTTTTTTTTTTTACATAGATACTGAAAAGCTAGTCAGCTTTCTTCAGAATTAACACCCTTCTCACTGTGCTCCCTTTTTGTTGTGTGTGACAGTTCTGATTCTCCCTTGCAAATGAAGATAAGATCATTTTAGTTTATAGTAAGAAAGGCACTAAATGGGAGAAGTTACTCCATAGTTAAGTTTATTTGATGGTTGTAACCTGTTACCCTTACCTCTGTAAGATGTACATTTTTTTCTTTATAGCTATTGACAATAAAATCTCAAGAAATGTTTGTTTAGCTGTCCATTTGTTAGAATGAAATTTTCCCTCAAAGAGTAGGCATAGAAGGAGAACGCCAGCCTGCTGGAGTGTAGCCATTATGTGTTGCATTCATGTGTCTTCCCTTAACCTGAGAAGGTCTTGGAACTTTCTTGTACAGTGTAGCACAAGCTTGGAGTAAAAGAAATTCCCTGCCCAGAGGAGCACACAGTATTGACAGAGATGCACCCAAGGCTATGATGGAAGAGATGGAAGAGATGGTGGGAAATGACGGAAAAGATGAGAATAAATAGCGTGCAATGCTATTCCTTATTGATTTTGTTGTAAACTACATAACAGCATTCTGCGTAATTGGAGGGAGATTGTCTCAATGATGGTCTGTTTATTTAACTACACCTTGCTGATTTTTGTTTTGTTTTAATAACTGGGAGTGGAAGAAACGACAATCTTTGTAGCATGTTAGTTGCTGCTGTAATAGCAACTCTGTTGGCAAAAACAGCAGGGAAATAGAGTATCAGGATGCTCTTACAAATCATCTTTGATTAATGTGAACTCTCAGAGTCACAGTCAGTAGGATGTGTAATGTAAGACTGACTATGGCCAGTTTTAGTTCCCTCCCCTTCCCACCCCACACTTTCTTTGTGCTTTAGTCTGAGCATTTTTCTTTTCCGGTATCAAATTTATGAGATGGGAGAAGGTGAGACTTCAGGAACTGTTAACAAAAATGTGTGGCTCTTTGCAGTGACAGGGTTATAGTGTCAGTGTTGCAAAATAGCCAGAAGAAATATCACCCTGTAGAATATAGCATACTCGCAGTACTTCTGCTGAACATCGGAAGAATGAGAAAGGAATGCAGCCAGAGAAATGGCTGTCAGAGTAACGTTGATTCTCTAAAACACTGGTTTTTAAGTGAAAGAGTGATTAAAAACTCATGCGGAGAACCTTTGTCCCTCGGATAGCGGACTAGCTTCTTTCTGTCAGGCATCGCAGACGTAGGATATGGAGAAGGCTAATAAGCCTCAAAGAGGTTAAGAAAAGGGACTGAAAGGAAAAGTTACAACTCTGCTAGGCTGAGGTGCCACTGTTTCCTACAGAGCTGCTCAGAATTGACAGTAATGGGGTACACATGGAGACTTACCTTTAGGGAGCAGCTCCCGGGGCTCCTGTGCTGACTGACACTAGATCAGCTGATCCTGGATTCACAGGTGGGAAAATGTGTGTTGGAGTCCTAGATACATGGTTGGTATATCCTCTTCATCCAAATACTAGCCCATCTCCAAAATACATCAAATGTCAAAAGGCAGTGCTTTTGAAGTGGAGAGATCTTTCTTGGGAATGTCTTAAACTTCTGAGTGTAAATGGAGACACAGCAACTATATCTTTAACTACTTTTCCTATCAATAGTTGATAGGAGGTTTGCAGCTACACAAGCACACCAACAAGTATTTCAGAACAAATACTGATCTGAGTTAGTTCCTAGATTAGAAATTCCACTCTATACGCTCTCTGTTTAGTTTTCATTCATCTTAAGTCCTTAGTTTTGCTACTGCTTTTTTGCATTTCATATCTGTATGCTTAGACATTAGACTTAATAGTGGTTAATGGTCTGTGGGACAGATCTTTGTTAGTGTAAAGTGACATTTATACCATAATTTTCAGATTATGGAAGTGGGTGGTGATGATGATAATAAGAGTAATAATAATAATAATAATTCCTGAAGTAAAGAATGGCCTCTGACATCTAAGAGGTTGACCTATGCTGTTTACTTTCCTAATATAAACTTGGGGCTCCAGTTACTAAGGTGAGTATAATAATTGTAAAATATTTTATTATTTTGAAAAGACTTCAGCAATTCATTAATATTGGAGAACCCTTTTTAACTGATACTAAACATTATTATATTTCAACTAAAATTTTAGCAAGGCCAATTAGATTAATTTCCAGTTCTGTTGAAACTTTAATAGGGTTTAGATATTTTTTGACACCATGCTGTGCCTGGGTTAACAATAAATCAATAGATGGTGTGTAAGTCAAGCAATTTTTTGTTTGACAGATCTACTGTAAGGGAAAAAAATAGTTACAAAAATCTATCAGTCGTCCATGAGTATAAGATCATTTCAAATTATTTTCTACTGTGTTGCTTCAGATGATAGAAATATCCAACTGGACAGACATAATTTTCTAAACTGTTCATCCATAAGAGGTTGTGAATCTTTGAGAACCTTTTGCAGCCAGAAGACTGTTTATTATCAATACTCTACAGGAAGCTTTCTCATGGTTTTTGTTTGCATTTTCTTTATGCTCTCTCTATGGTGTTGTAGGTCAACTGAACTGGATTGTTTTCAATTTGTGTCTGCACTGCATTTTTTAATAACAAAGTAAAAAAAAATATTTTTAACATTACCCACTTCTATCAGTAGTAAAGTATGAGTAAGTGTGCTTCTTACTCGTCATATTAAGGAATGTAACTGAGTGGTAGCCCATTAAAAAAGGTGTTAGTTGGGTCATTTGTTGCAGTCTGAAAATTAAAATTGTAAAAGCCCTTCAAGACACAGTGAGACAAAATGAGAAGCTGTCCAGTTCCACTGCTCTTCCACACTGCCTAGAACTTTTCCCCTGCTTGTAAAGCTCCATCCTTACAGCCCCTGAGGAGTTCACAGATGCTAAGGAGTTAGTATTGAAAAATACTGTAGGAGGGAGAGCAGGAGAAAGAAGTGTGAATCACCTGGTGTAGGTTACACACAGCTCTGCAGCACAACTGAGAACTAAACATAAACTACCAAGGCCCTGGTTATGTGCCGATAATACATTCTGCCTTCATTTTTCTCCTCTATTTGCTGTTTAGTTTCTTGCAGTCCATTTTTTTTCCTGTTTGAAATTGGTGGTATTTAATAGTGGTGACTGGAAGCGTGCCTTCTGGCCCGAGTCATCACTTCTTGATGAAGAAGGTCAAGAAGGCAGCAGTTGTCACTTCTTCAAGGACGTGTGATAGCAGTGAATACCGCTTGTGATTGCCAAAAGCAGAAAGAACACCTACTGACAGCAAAGTCTCTGCTTCTGCTGATACTTTTGTTTATGGTATAAAAACAGGTCCTTGACATCTATCATAAAGGCTTCAGCCAGTTGGTTATCAGTTTTCTAAAGAAAAAAGAAAACAATATGTAGGCCTGTAGTTATGCATGAAAATAAATGGAGTGATCCTTTATTTTTAGGTTTTTCAGAGCAACTTCTACTTCTCATGTTGAATGAAAATAATTTGTGGGAGCAAAATATAAAAATAAACTTTTAACTTACGCAATTTATTTGTAAAATATGTGTCATGTATTTGAATATAGAAATTGTGGGAGTTGCGTGCTTTTTAAGACATGCTAATAGCGAAAAAGGCAACAATGCCAACTAAAGAGACTGCAATCTGGAGTAAGGAGCCCTATGACCCTGTTTTCTGAAGCTCTGACTGCCTCTGGCTGCTGATTCATTATTGCATTGCACGCAAAGCACTGAAACCTAAGTTTTCAATCGTTATTTAATCTGGATTGTATTAACTTCTAGGTGCCTGAACGGATAGGCAAGTCAGACTTGTCTCAAAGATGGGTATCAGGAAGGGTTTAGGAATGAGGAAAAATTGATCCCTTCTGAGTTCAGATTATGTCATTCTAGTAGGGCTGTTCTCATTTGCCCTTCTCTTGAGCAGCTACATAAAAAAGCATCAGGAGTCATGATCACTAGGACACAAGAGTCCGCTGACTAGCCCTCACCCGCCTTGGTCAAACTATGGTGTACCTGCTGCTGTGGAAGCAGACCAGAGCAAAGGTAACAAATTGTTTACCTGTCCCAAGCCCTTTTTTCATTAGGTTATTTTAAGCAAGGATCTTATGCTTGCTCACTTGGGTCAAGTTTGCATCAAGGGTAGCACTGATTTGGGCCTTTGAGCCCAGCAAGTGCTGAGTATTGGAGTTCAGTGGTAGCCAAGTGAGAACAAAAGGATCAGTAGATGCAGTGAAACCAAAATGTCATAATATTTAGCAGAAACTTCCTGACATGACTAATCTACGAGATTCACAGGGTGAGTCTTAGTAAATATTAGCTGAATGCATTTTTCTGTAATTAATATTCTATCAGGTGATCCTAACCATTAACAAGAGCACGTTTAAAGGAACAAGGAAATATTCCAGTAGTCTAAGGAAAGTGTCATGTAATGGAGTATAATTGGTGTGGGATTTTTATTTGTTAAAGGAGAGGCTCTGCCCCCACTGGTGGCTCTGGACTGGCTGGGTACGTGCTTCACAGGGAGGATGCTGCTGAGCCCTCTGACAGTACATTGTTGAACATTCCGCTCCATTTCTGCAATGCTAAAAATAGTTGTCCTCATTTTAAAGCACCGGGCTATTAGATTATTCCAAGGGTCTGGCATACTCAGTGTAATGGAAGGCACATATCCATAAATTATCAAAACGGTAAGTAGTGTTTGACTGTGCTGATTTTACTTCTATTGAGATGAGTTTCTGTGCTAGTAACCCTGGAGTACCAAGTCTATTCAGTAAATCAAGTTCCTGGCAGTGCCCCAGTAAATTTAAAAAAAAAAAAGGAAAAATGGTTGTTCTTCATATTGAGGACAGAGAAGCATTTAACTGCTGCTACAAACTATTCTGTGATTCCATTATTCTTGTTTTTTGTTTTTGGGGGTTTTTTCAGTTTTGCAGAATCATATCAAAATATTTAAAATTTTTTACAGTAATTGTAAATGTCTTTCCCAGCCTTGAAGAGAATCTCATGAAGTTCCAGCATGTTTGCCATTATAAAATGTGTTAATGACTAAAATGTTCTAAATAGCAAAACACATTCCAAGTGATTGATAGAAGTTTCAACTCTTTTTGTTTGTTTGTTTTTGGGATTTTTTTGTTATGATTAGTTAACATGATACCCAATTCATTTTTGGTACCATATTGTTTGGTAGTACAAGTAACCAACGCACTTCATAAAGTTCACATACTTGTATGTTAAGATAGTCCTTTTTTTTAAATCTTTCTTAATCTGAATATCTCATATTTAGGGAGAAAAATATCTAAATGTGGAAGTCAAGGTATACAAATTAATGTAAATGCATTCTAAGAAAGTTGCAAAGTACATACATATCAAGCACCTTATTCTGTCTTGAAAACCTTTATGTATAAACTGAATCCCTAATTTTATAGGGTATTGCAGTGCAATTACAAACTGCCAAATCAATAAATGATAAACACATTGAGAACTCTGATTATAAATACACTACGCATTTCTGAAATAGTTAAATCAACCACAACATTAATCATTTTAGATTTAATAAGACTCAGTATTGATGTAGGAGGTTACTTTTGCATTGTTGTGTTGAAGGGATGATCATTTGTAGAACACTGATTAAACAGTGCAAGGCAAAACATCTCTGGCTTGTCTCCACACAAAAAAACCCAACAGTCAGTGTGGGGTTTTTCTTCTAGTTTACAGTAATCCAATATAGCAGAGAAGATGAAGTATTATTATCTGGTAACTATTAGACTATGAAGAATATTTATGAATTCATGTTGTAAATCTGGAGAAAATGAAAGATCACAGATTACTTGTAATGATTAATTAGAATTTTTCCCTAGCATGCTAGCATCTATTTTTACAGAGGGGAGGAAGATATTGAAAACTCTGCCATGAGTTCAGTTAGAAAAATGCCATTTTCACAAGCTATTTCAAGCTGTATTTTAATTGTTGTATATAATGAGTTCATTGTATTTATTTCCTTAATTACTTGTATCATTCTGATGAGTAATTTTTCTTTTATCATCTCTTTCTGTTGTTAAGAGAGATTGGAGTTTTTCCTTTGTCTCTGTTCTTTTTTTGCGTCTGTGAGGCGTTTGTCTTCTGCTTGGCTTGGAATCAAACAAGCAAACTTTCAAAACTTTCTTTTGTTGTTGAATTCTGGCTTGGCTAGAAAACTGAATTGGATGGCATGCGAGTTACTAGGACAAACTCCTATCAAGGAATTAAGACCCATGAATGGAATGGAGAAAGCATTTGATTTTAGATTCCTATAATAAGTCTTCTAAGCTCCCACTTGAAGTCATATGAGCACGGATTAATTCTTCTAAGAGAACTTACCTCAGTAACTTTAGATTTATAGAAAACAAAGTTAATGTACTTTATGATGACATATTTCATGAATCTGTAAATGGAGGGTGGTTCTTCGCTTTGAGTGGCAAAGCCTGGTTCTCACTAGGTCTGTAATTGTTTAACAAGCTTTCCTAAGAAGGAATGGAAAAGGAAATGGCTACAATATTTTATATTTTAAATGAGATATTACTAGGTTTTTAACTATACCTCTTCCTTGGAAAGCCTGATATTAAATGCAGAATTGAATTGTCTGTAGCTTTCAACTCAGAGCTACCGAATATTTTTTTTTCTTTTGCTCAACTAGTCCTTAAAACATTTTTGATGAACACGGTGCTTGTTTATACTTATGCTCAGTTGCTGAGCATAAATTTTAAACATCTGGTTTCTTGAACTGAATTTACAAACACAAATAAGATTCTTAATTTTCATGGGCAGTGCAAGGAGAAAGTGGTTTTGGGGGGGTAAGGGTTGACCAACAGTCAACTGTACAGCTGACATATTTTGTTCTTTCAAAACATGGGGTAGAGGGCAGAGTAATTCCACAACATATACAGAACATTCACTTAAGAAGTAAGAGAAACAGATTTTTGTCTGCCTGGTTGTGCAGGGTCAAGATTTGCATTTCCTCCTGATGAGTATGTTGGGCACGCCCCTAGCAATTGAGAAAAGGTTTGAAACTCCCTTTTGAGTGAGCAAAGCCTACAAACCAGGTCTGCTTCACATGTACAACTCGCTGTGGGACTTCATGGTTTAAGTGAACATCCCTGTGGGCTCAAGCACCTAATAGGTGTAAGGGAGAGAGTGGATGCTGTGGCACCCTTGTTAGCATTTTAGGTACTTGGGTAGTACACAAGTGTCTTCTGAAGTATTTTTTTCTGAGTCAGGGCCTGACATAAAACTCAAAAGATTTTTACATGGTCCAAACTCTGTAATCTCTTTTTTGTCATCCAGTTGTCTGAAGCAATCTGCAGCTCTATCTGCTGCATAGTTAGATAACCTGTCATTGTTAATTGCCTAGTATTTTGAAAGTGATATATATTTTAACCAAATATAAGTCAACAGATGTAAACAACCCTAGAAATCAATTCAACTGTTCTGTAGAAAAGGAATGAGAAGTAATACGTGTCCAGATTTTTTTTTCTCCTCTTAATTTACCCCATCATGACTTAGGTCTGTAAAATGATGGCTTATGTACATTTTGTTTCAGGGGGAAGCTGGCTTAGTAGGTGCTCCTGGCATACCTGGTCTTACTGGTTCCAAGGTAAAAAAGTAAAAGAATAAAGCAGTCTCATTTTATGTATTTTTGCTCTTAGCATCTGTTTTGCCAGCTGTCCAGTATCTAGATAAATTGGATTTGAATAACATATCCAATTTCTGAGTTGTATAATGTGACAGACAAACTTTACTACCAGCTTCTCTTTCAAAAGAGAAAGGATGTAAGGTGGAGTGGCACAAAACTGCCAGTCAGTATTCTTTTGCATTAAGAGCAGTCACCTAAGTCTCAAAACTGTGCAGGTCTTTCCAACCACAAAATAGCAGACTCAAAGTTTTGAAATTTGAGGGTCTCGTGATCTTTGCAAAATGACAGAGGGACAGCACTGATTCTTCCACTCTTCCATTTTAATCTTTTGCTCCTTTACAGAGGTGGAATATTGTAGAAAGGCCAAAAATTGCAAAAAGAGACATTTGCTGGTAACGTTTGTTAAAGTTGCCTGACTCTTTTCATGGTCAGATTTTGTTTTCTGTTGCTTGCAGCTGTGCTTAACCATAAGTATTTGGAATGAAATCTTAATGTCACATGTGTCTGTCCAGCTAATTCCTTTTAGAAAAATGTAGGGGAAATAGCTCTGCTGCTTCCAAAAATTAAGAGACTACACCAAAAAAAAAAAAGATTTTGTTCATATTAAAATTTCAAGAAAGTGTTCTGCAGCATGACCTTGATGCAAAGGGCTAATTTGTGTATCTTTAGGGCAGATACTTCCTGTAATGTAGCACAAAGGGAAGGAAGGAACTTATTTTCTGCAGATGAGGTAGCCAGCATTGAGTTCCTCAACATGCTTACCACAATCTATCAATTTATATGCTCAAAGCCAGGATCTCATTGACTTGTATTGCTGGCGTATTTAAAACACTGAAAATCAGATCAGCAATCCTGCAGTGAGTATCAAGAATAATCACTGACCATGAAAAAACTTGTGTGAAACGTTTTTCCTAACTTAATATGAGGATTCTGCCATAGAAAAGAGAATTTAAGTCAGTCATAAATGTTTAATTTTGCAACTTTCATGTTTTTATTTCTGCAAAACAAGCATTCTTTGAAGTAATTTACCAGTGGCTAATATTGTTATATTTTTAATGTTGTCAGGTGGAAGTTACCTAAACTTCTTTCTCTACACTTTCTATTGACTGTATTTCTTATTTTCACTAATTGGAAATAATTTCTTTAAATTCCAATATGTGCAAAATATCTGGACACTTAGACTGTATTTCTGAAAAAGAAGGAATTAGTTAATCACCCCATGCCCTGGTCCAGGTAGAGAAGTGACTGGTTGAGCAGCAGCATTGCTGAAAAGGACCTGGTGGTGGACATGAGGCTGGGTATAAGCTAACAATGTTCTCCTATTGGGAATAAAGTGAACCACATGTTGAACTTCATTAGTAAAACTGCAACCATCAGATCAGGGGAAGGTGGTACTGCATCTGGTATGCTGTGTCATTGTGGGGCATTTTCCACCCTCACTTCTTCAAGAGATGAGAAACCAGAGAGGGTCCAGCAGGGAGCTACTGTATGTTCAGGGGCCTAGAAAACAAGAACTTTGAGGAGAGTCTCAAGCAGGTAAGTTTGTTGAGTCTGGCAAAGAGGAAGCCAGGGAACGATTGAGACTGTCCTTGTAGGCCTAAGGAGCTCAACCAGTTGATTTTCAAGGAGAGAATCCTAAAAGCCCAAGAACAGTCCATTTTGCTGTGCAGAAGGCCAGCATGGATGAAGAGGGAGCTCCTGACTGAGCTCAGATGCAAAAAGGAAGCAAACAGTGGAAGCAGGGGTGAGCTACCCAGTAGGGATATAGAGGCACGGCCAGAGCATGTGGCAATGGAGTTAGAAAACTATCTTGAATGGAAACTAATGAGGGATTTGAAGGGCAACATGAAGGGCTTTTGTTAAGTGCATCCGTAGCAAAAACAAGGCTGAAGAAAATGCTGACCCATAACGGAGTGGGGGACATGGCAAAGGCTGAGAGTACCCAATGCCTTTTTTGCCTTGCAAATGAAGTTTACCCTCAGGCCTCCCAGGTACTTAACCTCGAAGCAGAGTGTGAGTCATTAACCACAGAAGGGGAAGAGCTGTTAACGAGCACTTAAGCTAATTGGACATTTGCAAGATACCAAACTATGCATCCAGGGATGATGAGGGAGCTGGGCGATGACACTGCAAGGCTGCCCTCTCTATTAGCCATCATCGTGATGATTAGAGAAGGTTTCTGATGATTGCAAACAGGCAAATAGCACATTCATCTTCGAGAAAGATCCAGGGAACTGCAGGCCAGTCAGCCTCACCCCTGTCCCTGAAAAAATTATATAGCAAATTGCGGAAGACATTTTTAAACACATGAAGGACTAGAAGGTGACTCGGAACAGCTAGTATGGATTCACCACGGACAAATCATGCCTGACCAACCTGATTGCCTGCTCTGATAAAATGACTGTCTGTGTGGATTAGGGGAGAGCAGTGGATGTTGTATATCTTGACTTTAGCCATGCTTTTGGCACAGTCTCCAGTCATATGATTGTAGTCAAATCTGTGAGACATGGACTAGATAAATGGACAGTAAGGTGGCTGGAAGATTGGTTGGAAAACATTTTGCTTTGTTAAAAGTGAATAGGTGTTATCTGTGTTGTATGTCCAACACATGTACAAGAATGGGAATCATAGAACAACCCAGGCTGGAAGGGACCTCGAAAGATCTTCTGGTCCAACCTTTCACAAGAAAGGGAAACTCAGATGAGCAAAACAGAAGTTGCATTCATTCAGAAATAATTTCAGTAACTAACCACTCATTTTTAGGTGAGGACATATGGAAAGTTATTTCACTAGATCTCATTTTGCATACTTGGTCTTGGGCATGCTTCTAAAATTGACCCCTAAACTGTTGATTGCATGAGCCACCCCAGGCAAAAGAAAGCAAACAAAAAGCAGCCACTGTAGGTGGTTGATGAAAACTCCAGAACTATTTGATAATCTATACATGCACATCTCCAGAGCTTTGAATTTCATTCCCATGATGCTATATCAGTTGAAAGATTTGACAAAATGCTGCTACAAATTTTGCAAGTTGCACACTGCTGTTATAGTTAACCTCACTTAAGCCTTAGACTTCTACATAAGGAAATGCCACTCTGAAAGGTGAAAGAAATTTTAGGCTTGCTCACTCTAATTTTTTGAAAGTAATTTAGAAAATACCTTATGCTTTACTTTGGAGATTTCCCAGTCTCTTTATCTTCAGTCCTGTAAAAATCATGTACCTTATACTGAGGTGGTGAGACTGAGTTATAGAGACTGGCAAAGTCATGCAAAGCATCTCCCCATAGATTATTTGAGAGAGGAAGAGAGCGTTTGGGGATTTTTATTAGTTTTTGTCCTACAAGTATAGAATTTTGGTTGTATGTCTGCTGTATGTCTTGCAAAACGTACAAGTATACATTAATAAAGATCTAAAACAGGTGTTATTCTTGTTATAGCCAGGCTGAAGACTATTTGACAAAGACATTAACATACTAAGATTGTACATTAAGATCTTTTTCTAAGCTAGAAGTTAGCAAGTTAGAGCTGACAGAGCATTATAACAGGCCTTTGTATTGAAAGATCATCAAATAAAGAATTCAGTATGCTGAAATAAGCTGAGCTTGAATTAATATTTCAAAACTCAGTCCTCTCTTTTTTCTAATACTTGGGTATTTGCATGCGCTTTTCAAAGTGAAAGGAATGAGTTTTCTTTCAGTAAATTATATCTGTATTTTTTTGTCAGTTGGTCTGGGTTTTGGAGGCCTTCACAGTTGGCTAGTCATATTTAAAAATTAAAAATAAGGTATTAATAGAAATAAATGTGTTAAAACTGGTTCTGCAGATGCATATTAGGACTGCTATGAGTGGCTTTAGCATCAGTGAATAGTTCAGAATTTTTAAAGCCGAGAAGATTCCTTAGGCTGAATGGAAAATCAATTGATTGACTACTGTTAACCGACAAAACTGTGGAAAGTTGTGTCATTTTTTTTGTAGAGGTTTCACATCTTTTTGAAGGTGAGATAATAACAATCCAAATTATTTCTTCTGTTTTAATCCCATAATAAAAATTCAGTGCAATAAAACTATTTTATGCAATTATTTGAAGTATGCTTGAATTGTTTATTTTATTGTTTTGTGTTCCAGGGTGAACGTGGCTTTGCAGGTAGCAAAGGTGAAGAAGGTGAAAAGGTAAATTATTCTGTCCATGGTTTGGTTTTTTTTGGTTTAACGATTTGATATATGATGAACCAAGTAGAGCTTTGTTCTGAAGGTCTTCCTTAACTCTTTCATTAATAAAATTCTTATTTTTTTGCTATGTAAATGATTCCTAAAATGCTTAAGAACAAGGAGGTTCTTATTGGTGTCATCAGTTCTTCTTTTAGAACCACTTTTTTTTTTTTTTTTAAGAAAAGATTTAATAATGAAGTCTAATAGAACTGTAACCATTGGATTCCAATAGTGTCTACTGCTACCTTATTTCTATGGTAACTAGTAAATGTCTGTTTATACAGTATGGAATGCATGATGAGATGATGTGTAGTTATTTATAGTACTTAATTATTGCTTTATACATTACAAATATGCTTTTATAGAAACTTACTCTGTTGATTGCAACTACTAAATGTTTTACACACTTTTTTTTCCTAAGAACATAAATTTACTGCAACAGCAAAATTTAACACTTGCTACAACATAACCGACTGCTAACTGAAAAAGGTTAATTGTCATTTGTATACTTCTGTGTACCTACACAGTAGTTAACATTAGTTTTGTTTCCTGTACACATCTGACTCAGAGCAAATTGATTTGACTGCCACTGTCCAAGCTGAATGCAGTTGTGTTTACCTCTTCCTCAGACTGGAAGTTTAGTCCCTTTGCCTGATAGACTTACATGTTGCCCTAAGGACCTTCTTAGTTTCCCAACAGCCATGAAATGTTTCCAAGTGTAAATTCCAGGAGAAGCCTTTCCATGTTCTTCACCAGCAGGTATTGGAAATGGAGCTTGAAGCAGTTTGCCCTAGTTGCAGGTGCTCCACAGTGGCCAGAAATAGTTCAAAAGCTTGTGCATTGAAATGGGAACTAAACTGGCCCTGTGGAAGGCTGTCTTGGCTGGCAGAATGCCAGCCTGGGTTGCTCTAGATAATGCAACCTATCTTCTTGTGTGCCTTCAGGCAAGTAGGTCTTCACAGGTCATCAAAGGCAAGTCTGTGTTGAGGGACAGGAGGAAGGAAGAGCCTGTTCTTAGCTTGCCTAATAGGAATTAAAGTAACAATGGTGATAGTTTTACGCTTGAAACTTCAGCTCCTAACCAACTTACTGCCTGGTTACTGCTTTTTCACTAGTTTTGGCTGATGTGGATTAGGCAACCTGAATTAAGAGTCTGTCTTGGACCCTAGATATTTACTTTGTGCTTCAGCTCACTGTCTGAAAAAGGTGCAGAAGAGCATTTCAGCTGAATTTATATGTTGTAAAGATATGAACGACAGATACTGTGATTTTGCCGGTATTCAGACTGAAGAAAATGGAGAATACGTGACAGCTTCTGAATTTAAAAAAGTGCAATATATTTGTGAGTTAGGCTGCTTTGGATATGGGTATATTCACTCACCCTCCATACTTCCTTAGAAGTGTCAGCCAGCTTTCCAGTGTTCATATTTTAAAGAAAGCATGTTATGTAATAACAGAATTTAAGCAGATTAAACATTGTGGAGGTTTTTTTTAGGAGGACATATTCCAGTAATCAGGAAGGAAGAAATATCAGAAGTAAAAGCCAGCATCCATAGCAACTAACATTTATAATGTGAAGATTCATTCTCTAAAAAACAGCACTTGTTATGCTTGAGTGTTTCTAACTCCACTGACAGATCTTATTTCCTTGGTGGCATCATTATTCATCAGTTCTGAAGGGCTTGTGGATTTTTTCTTTTTTTTTTTTTTTATAATTGCTCTGCAGCTGTGCTGTGCTATCCTCAAGTTTTATGAATAAATTGTATTTGGACACAGGCACGTGGTTCCAGCTGTTGCTGCCACTCTCTTTGCTTGACTTCCTTTATTTTAAGGCAGAGATAAAATGACCCAACCACTGATAGTCACATTTTTCTCATCTGGAAGCTGAGTCAGCACATTCAGACCAT
Organism: Phaethon lepturus; assembly: GCF_000687285.1. Taxonomy (NCBI): domain Eukaryota; kingdom Metazoa; phylum Chordata; class Aves; order Phaethontiformes; family Phaethontidae; genus Phaethon; species Phaethon lepturus. The sequence continues at coordinate 67,797 of NW_010556742.1, forward strand.
TTTTTTTTTTTTCTTTTTGTCTTGTAACTCCAGAAGTTACATTAAAGATCCCATTTAAAAGTACTTCCAGTGTAACTATTAACAATGTATTCTGTCCTTCAAATAAAAGGAAATACACAAGTGAAAGGATCTTTACTCACCAGTGATCACTCAAATATAATTTGGGACAGTCTCATCAGAAACTACATCTCATGATTTGTGAGGAAAGAGTGTGGTTTAAGATTATGGGAAGCATGTGTCAGCCTGGGCTTTACAGTTACTCAGCTTAGCCTTAATTCAAATAATTATTGAAGAACAACAATGCTGCTTCCAGTAACTGAGCTCCAGTATTAAAAATGTATCAACATCTTTGCATTTTAACACAGTGTCACAAAATAAAATAGTTTTTTACTGATTTGTGAGTAACAAAAGTGATTAAAAAGCCTGGAGCTTAAAATTTGTTTTTTCCTAATACAAAAAACTCTGTCTCATCTTGCACATCAAAGAACAAGATAGTGTTTGGACACTGTTTCACATATCACCTAGAATGGGACACAGCTGCTTAAACATGGGGTATTTTCCATTTCAAGCTTTCTGCAGAGGTACATTAAAACGAACAGTCCTGTATTTTTGTTTTCACGACCATATCATTCTGTAGGATTGAATACTTCAACTCAACCTTACACTTCTCGGTTCACCAAATCAAACTAGTTGACTTTGGCTTTTATTCTGCTGTGTTCTGCTTTGGCAGAGTAAACTCTGGGGACATGAGGGAGATGTAGGCAAGTGAGGCAAAAGTGGTTGGTTGTATGTAAATTAAAGATACAGGAGGCATCTATAATTTAAGCCATTGAGGGAGGTTCTTCGAGGCTCTTTAAAGGTTTCTTTGCCGCACTTGGTTCTCCTTGAGGAATCCAGAAGTCTTGTTCCATCTTTCCCTGTTTCTTCAGTCTCAGATTGAACTTGGTTCTCTCTTACAGAGGCCAGTACCGGTAAGGGAAGCTACAGAACTGCGTGTGCCAGTGTTATGCTGCAAGTTTTCCCCCCACGGGAAATATACTCTCAGTGTAAACTTGTTTTAATTCTCCTTGGTATTCTGCTTGCTTTGTGTTACTTAGATAATGACCTTGACTTATATGATAGTCTTACAGCAGCAATAAAGACATTGCTCTACCCTTCTATAGCATGACTGAAAAAGTATATACTGAGAGCAGTTTTAATTGGATTGCTGCCAGGAAGGCAGACTGTATCATGTGGATCCATCCTCATTCTAATACTGTCAGAATTGTAATTTTACAGTATGGAGTAGAAAGCATGAGTATTCAATTTTATGATGATAGGAAGTCAGGAGGGACTGATAATAACTGGAAGACTGTTTTAATGTGCAGAATGTTCTTGGCAAATCAGAGACACAGCTTGAAAAAAATAGGATCCAATGCAGAAGGAACAAGTGCAAGGAACTACCTGTAGGGGAGAATAGGTCTGAGCTGAGAAAAATCAGATAGTATCTACTCAGAAATTAAAACCTGAGGCTTATTTGAATCAGAAGGTGAACACAAGTAAATGAGTCAGACAGTTGCAAATGAAAGATTCTTACTAAGATGTTTTAAAGTGGAATATTGTCTGCAACACTAATTAAATAGTCTTGTGCTATTTGGTATTGGTAAGGCTTCAATGTAAAGGCTGTTGACAGGAGAGCACTGAGAATGGCTGGTGCTCAGGAACATATAACCTTTGAGGAAGGATTGCATGACTGAAGATTACTTAGTGTAAAGTCAGCTGAAAAGAAATATGTAAACAGTCTTCAGATACATAAAACTGCTGCAAAGAGGAAGGGAATGGTATATCTGCTGTGTCCATAGTAGATAACGTGCAAAGCGATGGGCTGAATGTGTAGCCATTAGGAAAGGGTTTTTAAATTTTAACGCTGTTGTTTATTATGGAAGTAATTTCCTCTTCCAGTGGTCTGCACTTTTTATCCTGGTTACAGAAAAGGGAATAAAGTAAAGAAAGGCTTGCTTCATGAAAATACATAGATCAGACTACTTTAAATTATTTTCCCATTTTCTGTAAATCAAAATTATGCAAGGTATCACTTACGTTGATTTCTAATTGGATAAGCACAGACAACAGCAAGACAGTTTCTTTTCCAATGTATATCCTTGTTTGTTTTTAATGCCCACTTAATACTTTTCTGTGATAGGACAGTAAGGTGCTGGAACAGGTTACCCAAAAGGGTTGTGCAGCCTCTTTTCCTGGAGGTTTTCAAGACCAGCCCTGAGCAACCTGGCCTGACTCCATAGCTGACCCTGCTTTGAGCAACAGGGTGGACTGGAGACCTCCTGAGGTCACGTCTATCCTCAGTTATCCTGTAATTTTACGAATAGTGAACATGAATGTGATATTTCTCTGATTCTGCACATGTGTTCACATTATATATCCATGTAAAAAAGGAGAACAGTAAGAAGTGATAACGTTTTGGGGGTTTGGTTGGGGTTTTTGTTTGTTTCTGTTTCTGCTGTGATGTTGTTTGTTTTTGTGTTTTTTTCCAAATATTGGCAGGGGTGCAGTGTGAACGTACATTTAATTTACAGTATGGACTAATATTTTTCACCAGAATATGTTATAGGCAGATTTTTTTAAGATGTGTGTATACACTCACACACTCTCATCTGAGAGTGACCAGTGCTCTTGCTTAAATGTCTGATCACCTGCCAGCTCATGTTCTGTTCCTCATAGAAGCTGTCATGGAATGCTTGTTTGGGTAGCATTGTACACGGTTGCTTTGATGATGGGTGTGTATGGCTTCTCTGGGTTGTTTTTAGCTTAGGTTTGATGAAATCCCATGAAATAGTTTATTTTCCAATAAAAATAGTTACAAAATAAATTATTGAACTTAAATGAAATCTAAAGTTGTCTTCAAAATTTGTTAAGTACCCAAAAAAAAAGACAATCTTAAAATATATTAGTATGAAAATTGCTATGCAGCTGTTGGTTGTCTGATCGCAACTCCATTCACCTGAGCTGTGGCAATTCCCATAGCTGATGTTCTGTCCCTGCATCTTCTAAATACAGTTTTATTTACAAGGTGAGTCCCCGTATTTAATTTTTACAGCCTTCGATGTATTGCTCCTTTCTTCTTTCTTCCTTTTTTTGACTGCTTTCTTCCAGTGTCCCAACATAAAGCAATTACTTTCTGAAAAATAAAATCGGTGTCAGTCTTTGACAATTCACAGTGTGAAGGAGACCCAGGTACTGAAATGGGTTTCACATAAAATAAAACCTGCCTTCCCATCAGCTTGTAGATGGAGCTTCTGAGGCAGAGTTCTAACCAGTTAATCCTGGTTTTGATACATCTCGGAAATACTATAAATACAAAATGTTAAAAAAGGAATAATAATTGATGCAGAGAATTGCTGTATAATGCACCAACAAGAATTTGAGCCATATAGAAATTGCAGTGCAGTGAAGTTACATGTGTTCCTGCTATGAGTATCTCACAAGCCTACAAGCTGGAACAAAAACCACAGAACCCCCAAAATAACAGATTTTAAAGACAGGGGGAACCTTGATTTAAAAAAAGGTCCAAAATGGACCTCCATTATTGTTAGAACAACAAAGTTAGAAGTACAAGGTTTTCTTAAAACATATGCTTAAAGCTTTGTCACAAAACTTGGTGCATCATTTAATGACTATCAGTTTATTCTAAATAGAGAAAACCAAAATCCACCAAAGAAAAACAAAGGGCAGAGTCTTACCTCAATCACCAGTTGGTTTGAGTTGCTTAAGTGCAGCCCTTGGGGAGGAGATAAGTTATCTAGTTACATGTTGTCACTAGCAATTTAAAAAAAAATTAATTTCAGAAATCTCAATACCCAATTATAAATCTTTTGTCTTTCTCTCAGGTAAGGCTTGCCTCTCCAGTAGTCATCCTCTGTACTGTAATTTGTAGCTTCTTAATTTGCTCAGGCACAATGTTTAAGTGCTTCAGTTCAGATGAGTGGACACATACAATGTTTTGAGTTTGGCAGCTGTTATAAGGTTAACCAAGAAAGGGACTCTAAGTTAGGTCTGAGATTCTTGAAACCTACAGAGGTTGAAGTCTCTGTTGCTGTGTGTTGTGATTTAACTGCAGCCAGCAACTAAGCACCACACAGCCACTCACTCACTCCCTCACCTCCCCAGCAGGATGGGGGAAGAGAATTGAAAGGGTAAATGTGAGAAAACTCATGGGTTGAGATAAGAACAGTTTAATAATTGAAATAAAATAAAATAATGATGATAAGAATAGTGATAAAAAATGTAATGAGAAGGAAAATAACAGAGAGAAATAAACCCCAAGAAAGACAAGTGATGCAAATGAGCAATGCCCAGGCAGTCCCGGAGCAGCGGCCTCCCGCCAACCTTCCCCCTCGTTTATTGCTGAGCATGGTATGGGATGTCCCTTTGGTAGTTGGGGTCAGCTGTCCCAGCTGTGTCTCTTCCCAGCTTCTTGGCCACCTCCAGCCTACTCACTGGTAGGGTGAAGTGCGAAGCAGCAAAAGCCTTGACTCTGTGTAGGCACTGCTCAGCAATAACAAAAACATTCCTGTATTATCAACACTGTTTTGATCACAAACCCAAAACATGGCTCCATGCTAGCTACTATGAAGAAAATTAACTCTACCCTAGCCAAAACCAGCTGTAGCAATAAATACTGAGGTCAATTCAGTTGTCCTTGGTATCATTATCTCAATATCCCTTCCCCACCCCAGGCATAAGTAGCATATATGTAGCAAATGGAATTATTATTTAATTATTATTATTTATTTTGATACCTGAAGCGACTGCATCACTTGGGAGTTGGAACTGGCCCAAAGCCTCTTAGTCAATCAGACAAAAACCTCTAAGATGCCTTTTTTCTTTGTTAAATCTGTAATTTGTTCCCTTTTATCTCCTGGCTTTTGCTTCCTTTGGTCACTTCAGGTACTACTTTACCCAGAGTCCTCATTTTTCTGTCATCTTGTCTGCCTTCTTGGTCAGTAGTATAATTCACAGATACGGTTCTTTCTGTAAGTGAGCTAGAACACTGGAAATTCAGTTTTGTGGGACACATGGAACCTGAACGCCCTATGCATTTCATTATAATTTGGCAGCACGTGTGGAACAAACCTATGTTTTGTTTGGAATAGTGGTGATAGAAAAGCCAACACATTTACATGTTAATTATAGCTGAGCAAACATGACTGGATTGTCACTAGTACATAACAGTGATTTCACAGAGCTGGGAAACCTGAATTCCTTGTCTTGCTTAACTGCTTCAAAACACTAGTATAAAATCCCTGTTTCTGTTTTAGCTCAGAGAGGCAAGTAAGGTGCTGTTATATAGAGTAAATCGCAGTACTGGTTGATACCTTGAAGTCTCAGGCGTTGTGAATGATAGAGTAGGAAGGATGGCTGTGCTCTGGAGAAGGACTCTTCAGTTGCAGTTTTCCTTGACTGGTTGCTTTCCTTTGTAAAACATATTCCCCTCCCATCTCACACTTGAAATAGAGGATTTTAAAACTGGATGTCATTGGAGCTGAGTTATGTAGCAGTATATGTGCTGTAATACGCACTTGTGAACACTTGGTCTTTGGCAAAATTTTGTCTTTTATCTTTACTTTTTGTATGTTTTGATTGTGCTTTTGCCTGTGTATACATGTGAGAAGAGAGAAAGAGTCTGGGACTTGTCCAGCCTAAATGTAGAAAAAATTATCATCTGCTTCATTTTCCTCTAAACGCAGGATGTTCTTTGTATATATTTACTATTTTGTGAAGTACAATTTGAATTATCCCAGGAAATACGGCTTCCTCCATTTCCTTTAGAAGAAAATTCCTAATAGATCTTAGTGTCAAGAAGATTTCCTGCAGGTTCAACATTTTCTACTTCATCTTATCACACCTAATAAAATATTCCTCTATCATCCATTCATCAAAACACGCAAGGCTATAAACTTCCAGTGTGTCCCCAGGTGTAGTCTTTTATTTCACAGTCTTCAATAACCTTTTCTTAAATAAGCATAACTGAATAAAGAAGGAATCACCTTTCTTTTCTAAGACCCTAGTTGAAGTTAGTCATTATTTAGTCCCTCTAATATTTTGATGTCTGTACCGTAAATTGCAGTGATGAAATAGGTCCACATAAGACAGCTCAAGTACTGGGGAAGCTTCCAATCTACTTGAAAAATAGAAGCTATTACTCTTGGATAGAAGGCAACCGTGGACCTCAAAGGTCTATAATTAAAAATAATAAAAAATTACAATTAAGAGAAGCAGTTAGTAACTCTCCTGTGTATTAGTTCAGTGTGTCTATTTTTCAGCTGTAGATTCTGCTAGAAATGCTTCAGTCTGAACAAAAGATTAGAGGAGTAAATTCAGTAAGCTTTAAATCTTGATGTAACTGTGGCTACTGCATATACAGACCTGATAGTCTGAATGTTTTCTGGAGTAATGTAAGAACGTGCATTTCGCATTATAGACTGAGAGTCCAATTTCGTAGTTTGTTTGGATGGTCATGGAGTCAGTGCCACTGTGCTGAAAATGTGGCTTCTTACCTTTGCTAACTATCAATATAAGTACTTTATTGGAGTGGGGTGAAGATTCTTTGAAGTCTTTTAAATCCTATTTCATGCAGTCAAGACTGGGTGCTTTACCAGTGGATGTAAATGTGAACTGAGTTTTTTCATACTTTCCCCCTAATGCTATATAGGAAAGTATTAGAGTTTTCTCTTTCTCTTCTTGTAACTATTTGCACTTTTTAAGCTTTGGGATTGGGGAGAATGTGTTTCTTTGCTTTGCTTGTACAATCGTTCTGCTCTCACATTGTGGGTAGTGTTTTAGAATGTTTTTAATTAAGTCATTTGAGGTTAAATGTTGTTTACAAGACAACCATCTCAATGAATGGGCATGCAAGCATTTTTATTTGACAGGTTTTTTTTCATTACTAAGCAGATCCTATACGATCACAGAGACACCTGTACACAGATATTCTAGGGGAAAAGGAAAAGCATATTAATACTATAGGAAGTCTTTACCTGTAATAAAAGCAGTCACATTTGCATTTATCCTAGTAAACTAAACATTGCCAGGGCTTATCCTGTAGTTCTGTGGTATTTGGCTTGATTTGGCCATCTTCATACTGTTTAAATCTTCTTGCCCTTTGAAACAGGCTTAATCAAAACTGCCTGTTAGGAATAGTCCCTAGCCTATGCTCACTTTTGAACTGTGCCTGGGAGTTATGTGGGGAAATGCTAACTGGACTCATTGAAATGTCTGCAAGAGACCTTCACAGCTGGGGTCTATCAATTTAATGATATAGATGACCAATTTCCCGGTCCCAAGCTGTATCACTGTTTAATTTACTTACACGTACCCATTTGGTCAGATTAAAGGTTCATCAGGCTCAGCATCCTGCTTATAATGATAGCCAGAAGTGGTGCCCGAGGGAAAGCATAAGGACAAAGTAAGCAAGTACAGAGCTTCTCCCCATGTACTTTTTCAGCCTCTGATTATTTGAGGCTGGAGTCTCAGCCAGATGTGTTTTCAGTGAATTTAGTAGCCTTCAATAGACTTCTCTTCCATTAGTGAGTGCAGTTTTCCCTTGAATTCATGTAAACTTTAAGCATCTGCAATATCCTGTGGTGAGGAATTATGCCATATATCCTTGTGTTTGAAGGAGCCACTTCCTTTTGTTTATTTGGAACTTGCTTCCTCTTAATTTAATTTGGTGTCCCCTTCTACTTCTGTTGGAAGGTTCCTGTTCTCCTTTTCAGTGTCAATCGAGAATCAATAAGCATCTATCATGTGTTCCTGAGTTGTCTCTTCCAAATTGAAGAATACCAGCTTACTTGGTATCTCTTACTATGAAAACTGTTCTGTATTTGATCATCCTTACTAGCTGCCTCTGGATGTTTTTGAGTTCTGCTGCAGTGTTTAAAGATGGTGGAGACAAGAACTTCAGTCCATATAATATCACAGTGAAATTATTTGTTTCATTCACTGTGCCTTTTTAATATCTCCTCACATGGAACTTCCTTTTTTACCCTCTCTTTAGCTTTGAATGTGACCTCAAGATCTCACTCTTGGTCCTTTTCAACTGAACACTTTGAGTTGTTGCATTTAGGAAGCCGTGGTTGTGTTCACAGATGTTATGGCTACATATGGGACATAAGGATTTTACCCTCTTCCTCATTTTAAATATACCTACACTGAACTTCATTTGTCCTTTTTTTTGCTGTGTCATTTTATCTCATCGTGCCCATATTGATTTTGTCACAGTTGAACATCATCTGTTTTATTCTGTATAATTTGGTATCAAAACCAGATTTAGTCATGTACCTCAAAATGGTTTTCTTTATGACGTTTGAGTGTAAAGAGTTCATGTCTTGCTGAGAACAAGATTAGTGGAGGAGAGTAGTGACTTTGCCAATACCTAAATGCTGGTGTGAACTCAAGCTCTTTCTGCCTTGGATTAGAAATATACTACCTGACATGTGCTGCTTTTTTTTTTTTTTTTGTCATTAGAAAGGTATCTGTTTCAGGCTGACTTCTCTCCACCAAGATTTGGTGTAATCTTAAGCTCTGAAAATGGCCATTTGCACATATTTAGTACAATTTACTTCAGTCCACAAAGCTCCCCAAATTCCAATTGCTCCCACAATGTAGGAAGCCTGTTGCATGGTAGGCCCAGGTGTGGAGCTCTGGGCAAGAAAGCACACGTGGTGCTCTGCAGAAACAAGGCAAGCCTGTTCTGACTGAGCTATCTGGGGGATCAGAAGCATTGCAGTTTCTTTAGTGGGCACTCTGAGATCTAAGGTTTAATAGAATGAGCAGAGTGCCAGGTCATTTGGATGTACTGCTTCCAGTAATGGTTACTTCTGTGCCACCTTGGAGATCTCTGTGAAGACATATCCAGAGATGGATGACTGGGTACCATTACAATGCCTGGAAAAGATGTACTAGTTTGGAAACATCTAAGGCTGTAAACCTTTTGCATGGTAATTTTGATAAGTGATAAGTAATTTAAAATTAATATAGCAATTTTTATCTATAAGGAGTGCTGCACACTTAGCATTTGAGAAAATATTCTGGATGAGCAAAGAAATATCCACTGGCAGTGGTAGAGAGCAGAGCATCATCCTCTCTTTACGTAGACATGTTGAGGTCCCGATTTCCATTTAAGAACTCTGAGGGTTGTGTAGCACTAGTGGGGTGAATGCTAGGGCTTGGGTCAGGCAACTGCGTACAGGAGAGAGGGTAGAGGTGGGCATGGAGCTTGAGTGGGCTACTTGGGGAAAAAAAGAAGAATGGATGGTGTATGTACGTGTATTTCTGAGAGAGGTGGAAGAGACTGAGAGTAATTCAGAAGCCAGACTGGGGGTACACCTGTACTAAAGTGGGGAAAAACCCAAGATTTGTAGTGTGTCCTAGCTCTTCCATTTGACTGCACTGCCTTCCAGAAGGTATGTGGTCTGGATGTAGTCTGTGAGTTGTAAACCTTATTCCTTTTCAGAGTCAAAAGTAGAATGCAGAATTTCTGTTTTCCTTGCTTTTTGTCAGCTTGGCTAGTGAATTGTTTGTATTCCGTGATGACTGGAAGGTGTCCCACGCTCAGCCTGTGCATTTAGTTCACCAGAAGAGAGGGGCCATCCTCTGCTGCAGTTTCCTAGTCTTTTAGCTCAAGTGGTAAAGCTTATTGCCATGAATTAAAATATTCTCTCTTCTCACTCCACAGATGATCTTTGGTGAGAGACCTTGTAATTCATTATGGCAGATGGTTTTTGTTGTTTACTATTTATTAATCTGAACAGACTGAATTTAAAAAAGATGATTGCTGAGTCAAAAGATAAGAAATGCCAGAATAGAATTAATTTGCAAATTAAATGTGACCTCAATTGGATTAGAGGAAGGCCTGGAAATAGCCCATCATATGAGTGTTCACACAAGATAATCTCAGAGAAACAGGTCTGACTGAAGTTCAACATCCAGTCATTTTTGTTCAAACTTATTTTCTTATCACTGTTTCTGGATTTATTTCTTGGTCTGCTTGCTATTTTTATTACTTATTCTTGATTATCTGTGCCTTCTCTCTTCCCTTTTTTTGTGGCTCAGAACTTACCTTTCCTGTTGTGCAGACACGCACCCATGCAGATATTTGTCAATTCTCTTTCCACTTTTCCAGAAGCTGTTTACATTTCACTAATACCTTTGCATAATATATTTGAGGAAAGAGTTGTCTTTAACTGGAAATGCTGTGAGAAGCATTGTAGGAACAGTGTACCATAACATGAGTACTTCAGCTGCTTACAGATCTCATGGGTTCTGGATAACTTCAGGTGGTATCACTCATCTGGTCTTACAGATAGCCAGGACTGAATATTGAAGTAGTTTCATATGGCTGTCGTTTTCATTATTTTCTGACTGTGTAGTCTAGGTGGGATATTTCTTCTTGATAGGTTTAATTTTGAATGAGTGTATTTCCTCAATTTCCGGTTGAACGTGCACATTTACACTGATATGCTTGTATGTTTACATATGTATTTAAGTGTGTGATAGAATAAGTAATCCTCTTCTCGGAAATATAACATATTACAATCATAAAAATATTTAGTAACATACCAATTAATAGATTTATAAATTACATAATTTCTGACTGACTTATTTTGATTTACTGCAATGCAGTTATTAAACAAAATGCTTTCTTTACCAAGAATTTTAAGCCAAAAAGGAGTCACTGGAGGAAGAAAGCACTACAGCAATAGAAAGTAAGCACAACTGAATCCTTGCTGGCAGGTGCAGTCTATTACTTTAACACAGCAAACTGAATAAAGCTCCTGACATGTGAGTCTCCTTTATTTCAAATGGGGGGCAGTTCTTGGGAGTTGCTGAGCAAAGATACACTGTAAGACTGAGCTGGTGGGGCTCCACAGCAAGGAGGCTGTCCATACACTGCAGCTGCTACTATCAGTGAGATTATGTTGTATGCGCTGTTGCAGAGGATTATTCTTTATTGAAAAGAGAGTACTGACAGGTATCTAATGAGAAGAGGCAATAGGATAATCTAATAAAACATTATTGATGCTGCACTATTAGAAATATGTAATTTAGCATAAATTCCATATATGCTTATGCAGCATTGTAGTTTTTATAGTTTAGCCTCATATTGTGCGACCTTTTTAAAAATTCTTTTATGTGATATTTCTAAAATAGGCATGAATGCTAAGAAGTAAATTTGCAGATGAAATGTATGTGTTTAAGTCAATGGGCTCTCTAAATGGGCTCTTGCAATTTTGAGTATCTGATTAGAGAGTTTTTGCAATTAGGATAAGGATCAGAATTCATGAACAGAGATTGATGAGAGAAGAAACAACAAAATGGCTATTCACGTTAGTCACTGTAGAACAGATGACAGAACCTTTGTTCATGAATATACCAAAAATAAAAGTTGGTGTCTGTGTGGGAGCTGGGGAAGCTTTCTACAACCTGCAAAAACAGGTGTGGAGGTTACTACTGAAAATTCAGCAATGTTTAAATGTTTTTAAGTCTCCAAAGCACTTTTTTTTTTTCTCCACCTGGCAGTAGTTGTTGTTTGTTAAGGTTAATACTATCAGTGATAAAAACAGTCTTCCTCCCCATGTCCCCCTTTTCAGCTGCTTCTTCCTGTCCCTAGTGTCCCTGTGCACTGCTATTGCAACTGTTTGTGTGATGCCTAGTAAAGTAAATAAATCAGCAAAGGGTTTTGACCAAAAAAAGCCTCCGTTTACTGGGTTATATCCCAGCAAATTTTGTTTCTGCAGACTGCTGTCTGGCTTTTCTTCAGCAACCAAGGTATTCCAGAAGAATAAGCATATTTTAATGACCAGAAGGTGCTGCAGTCCTATATAGATGACTTTTGGGGCTGGAGAAGAACAATATGATTCCTTTTGGGTGAAGCTAAACTGAAAGATGTACTCCAGGAGCAAGCCTAAGATGCTGCAGTTGGTAACGGCTCTTGAGTTCCTGAAAACTGTCTAAAGCTACTCCAAGGCGGGTTTGGAATACCTTCAACAAAATACATATGAACTAGTGTGGACGCCTAGTACTCTGCATCATTTGCTCCATAGATCTCTTCTGTTGTGCCACACTGTTTGCTAATGCAGGCGTACCTAGAAAATACTTTGAAGAAGACCTGACATATCAGGCACGCAAATCAAGGGTATTAAGGCTGCTATCAAAGTTCTGCACAGAAGTTAAAGAATGGTAAATTGTACAGAAGTATGTGTCTAATGTAGTTAACCCAATCAGCAGCTCTATGCTGCTACTTTGTACAGTACACTCATTGGCCATCTTTGTGTATTCTTAAATTTTAGTTTAAGAAACCAAAGAAGCTAGCTTAGAAGAACAGCTAATTTACAACAGAAGTTCAGAGTTTCTGTGACAGTAAGTGGAGGCTGAGTTGTCTTAGACGTCTACAGGGAGTATATCATTGATCTTCCTCTTTTGGTGAGGCCACTATATATTGTGCATAAATAAAGAAAGAAGTTTTGCCCTGTACCCTTACGAGTTTTATGTACTTACTGAAGGCCAGTGTTAACTTGAACTTGCTTCTGTTGTCAATAGCCAGCCAGTAGACAGAGCTCAAATTATGACAATTGTTTTCATGCACAGTACCCTATGGACTGGTTGTATGGACAGTTGCCAGCGAAGTCGGAGATGTGGATTTTGATCCTCTCAAAAAGAGAGAAAACTTCCTACATTAACTTTATAATAGTAATACTAAGTTTTATGCAAAAGGCAGCCATTTCCTACGTTTCTAGCTGTGTTTTGAAGTGGCCTTAGTGAAGCCTGAGCAAGGTGTGCTTATCTTAAACAGAGATCAAGCCTCATCCTTATATCCATCCTTATATCCATCAGAAGACTGAACACATCACACCTTTAGATTGTACCAAGGTCAACGAGAGCTTTACTGAAACCCCAATTTCCTGGTCTAAAGTATGCATTTCTATGACCTTATTAAGCTATTTGCAGTAGTCTAAGCAAATAGAGGTGACCGGTACTGCTATGGGCCTGATGAACACAGTTAATAGTCACAACTATTATTTCAGTTGTCGAGTGATAGAAATAGAGCTAGAGGTGCAGCCTTTGCAGAAAAGGCATAGCAGTTCATCAGCTTGTGCAAACACTTGGCATTACTTTAACCATCTGCAGAACATCTTTTAGAGTCTAAATAACAATAGCAGTAGTCTGCCAAAACCATGAAACCACGGGTGTCTAAAAAATACTAAGTTCTGTGAAAGCAGTACTATTTGTCAGCTGCTGACAAGAACAGATTGGGTTTAGGTTGCCTTAGGAGACCAGCCTTGAAAAGAAACTAGTTTATTCTTCCTACGGAAAAATCTTCATTCAATGGTAACACTAAGCCAGTATAAACAGAAACCTCCCCACTAAAAAGCAGATAGAATTGTACACAATTGTAGCTGAAAGTCAAATTCATTTGTAGTATTTACTTGAGAAAGGGAAAAATAATGTGGTCATTAAATGAGACAGCTTTTTTTCTTTTTAGGTTTTAATCTTTTGATAGATACGCAAGATACTTAAATTCAAAATTATTGTGGAGTTTCCCACTGGAAACTTAGAGCCAAATTCAGCTATTAGTTTTGTTCATGAGTGATGTAAGAGCAAAATTCTGTAAAAGCTCAAATATTTCTGCAACTCAAAACATGTATTATGATTCCCTTATGTTAGGCACAGTAAAAAGACAGAGCAGACCATTTATCTCATCCCAAAGATCCTATAATTAAAATATAAGGTTTAAGACAGAAGATGGATATCTACATAACAAGCAGATTTGGTTAGTTAATTAAAGAATAAATACTATGAAAGATGATGCTTCACCTATTGTCTAGGTGGTGAGCTCATGACACCAAAGAATTGGGCTGAAGGGAGATGTTATTTGAATGGAGATAAATGGTATGACTTTGTAAGCCTTGCAACCCTGACTTGTGCACTGAGTTTAGTACTTAGGTTTCCCAGTATTTAAGTATGTGTGCATGAGAACCAGCAAAGGAGAAGATAAATGATGAACAGAGTTTTAGCAATGACATTCCTAATGGGTGGGTGAGGGCAGGGTGATGGAGCATTTGTGAAAATAGTATGATCAAGTCCAGATGAAAGTGGTGGCTCTGTAGAAAGCTGGAAAACTTTATGTCTATGGTCTGGATGTGGTTTGCATCAGAGAGGCTTATTCCAGTTCTTGGTGACCAATAGAACCGGTGTTTTTTCAGTGACAAAAGAGGAAACTTTCTCCAGGAAAAAATGTTGATAGAAACATTTAAAACTAATTCAAATGGTTAGATATGAACAAGAAGGTACTGGAAAGTTAAGAAGTTCGCTTGGACAGGAGGCAAGTCTGGAGTAGAAGTGTAAATGATGACTTATAGAAATTATTGTTGGTTTTATATTTGCAGATTATATTAGCCAGAGACACTTGTAGGAGAGGAAAACTGGACCATGAATGTACCCTGTATAGCATCTTCCTGGGAAGTTGCATGTATGAGTTGTCTGACTGAGTTCATGAGTCTTTATAGTTTGGAAAGCCTTTTGCTTTTGGATTATGAGGAAAGGTATAGCATCATAAATGATGTGCAATACACCAATTTTTAAACTGAAGTGACATTCAATGTATAAAATGTATTGCAGAAGTCAGCCAGATGGAGTGAGTCAAGAAAAGAATAGAATATCCATTACTATTCACAGTGGGTTTTTTAGAGTCTTTAAAATATGATTTCTTTTGTAGAATAAATTCTTGAAATAAGCATCATATTGATTTTTCAGGGGAAGCCTTGAGTTATTTTAGAAAGCTATTTACACCCACTAAAGCCTCTGCATGTAAATAAGAAGTATCATTTGCAAATGAAGATCACCAAGAAAAAGCATATTGACTTAACATCCTGGCCTGTATCAGCACTAGTGTGGCCAGCAGGAGTAGGGAAGTGATCGTGGCACTGGTGAGGCTGCACCTCCAATACTGTGTTCAGTTCTGGGACCCTCACTACAAGAAGGACGTTGAGGTGCTGGAGCGTGTCCAGAGAAGGGCAGCGAAGCTTGATGAGGGGTGTGGAGCACAAGTCTGATGGGGAGTGGCTGAAGGAACTGGGGTTGCTTAGTCTGGAGAAGAGGAGGCTGAGAGGAGACCTTATCGCTCTCTACAACTACCTGAAAGGGGGTTGTGGTGAGGTGGGTGTTGGTCTCTTCTCCCAAGTAACTAGCGATAGGATCAGAGGAAATGGCCTCAAGTTGCACCAGGGGAGGTTTAGACTGGAAATTAGGAAAAATTTATTTACAGAAGGAGTGGTCAAGCATTGCAACAGGCTGCTCAGGGAAGTGGTGGAGTCACCATCAATGGAAATGTTCAAAAAACGTGTAGATGTGGCACTTTGGGACATGATTTAGTAGGCATGGTGGTGTTGGGTTGACGATTGGTCTTAAAGGCCTTTTCCAACCTTAATGATTTTATGATTCTATGACTTTTCCTTATAAACACATATTACCTGACTGATTGTGCTTTCTCTGAAGAGAGTATTAATATATTCAAGTGGATGTTAAGAATACATATTATCTAGGTGACTGAAACTCTGCTTTCAGATAGTTCATGCTTTAGATTGTATTATTTTTCTTAACTTCATGAATAAAACTTTAATCTTAGGTTTAGAATTTCTCTTTCAAGTTAAGTCTGGGAATATATGATCAAATAATGACCCAATTACCAATAATGGCATTTTGGAAGTTGATTTTGTTTAGTTTTTCTCCTTTACAATGAAAGGTTTAAAGAAAAAAAAAGCGAAATGGTGATAGCTGGAAGAGCTATGGCAGGATAGCATACAGAGCAAAGTTTGCAAACCACAACATCTAAATTTCATGTGGCAAAAAGCAAAGCCAGTGTGAGCATCTCAAGCCTGAATACATTCGTTTGGGGCATTTATTATTGAATACAAAACCCTAAATGTTAGATTGTGGTTATTTTTTGTACAAATTGTACCAAGCAGGAGTTACGTAAAATCTCAATGTTTTTTCTTCTTGTGCTGGCTAACTTCTATCATCCAAAAGGATGAAGTTGTATCTTTATGATTCTTTTACCCTAACAAGTCTCTTCGATGAAAATGTATGTAATGTACTGTTCTACATAGATTATTTTTTCCACTTTCACAATATTATTTAATGCCCTTTAATAATTCATTAATGATCTTAAGCACTAGCTCAGGTCGGCATCAGGGAATGTTAGGCAGTCTTTTAGATTTCCTAAATCATCATTCCCTTAAGATAGGGTTACACTGAAAATAAGGACCAAGGTGAGATTCAGAGATCTGTAAGGAACACATTAAGAGATCAAAGATTGTTCACTTGTGTTTTCAATAAGGTGTTGCTGGTAGCTTTGCTGTCGTATCTTCTAGATGTGAAAGAATAGAATTTTAGTTTTCTGAAGGCTTAGTTCTCATGTATATCATAGTTCTATAGGCTAGAAAAGATTTCAATAAGGCAATAACTGAGGACACTGTTGCCTGCCAGGATGCCATGGAATTGATAGACTATTTTAGAACTTGGCATTTGTGGATGTTGCAACGTGAGAGTTTAACTTTCATGAAGAATGCAAAAGTATGCCTAAACTGTATGACTTGATCGAATGTGGAGACAATCCTTCAATTTAGAGAGGTTCTGAACTCTTCAGAATACATTTATCTGTCCCCTCCTGTTTCCTCTGTGTTATTTATTTTGCTGTTCTTTATCTCTGAAATGATACTACTCAGTCACTGCGCTTGGTGATAATGGCACAGTGACAGTGCAAACAGCTTAGTCATATTGTTATCCTGCATATTGCTGGCATTTGAATCAATGTTTGTCTGTCAATGCCTTCATGTAAAAAGAGAATTTATTTATTTAATGAGAAAATTTTGACTCCTTAAGACATGTGCATCCTGCAAACGCTGTAATCATTACTTAGTAAGGACATCGTCCTAAGAAAAGCTAAAACTATTTTAACATGTGACTTTGTCACATTTTCCAAGAGAGAGCAATCATAGCAGAACCAAGGAGCAGTCTAGAGGAAATGTTATCCTGGAAGAGTGTATAGGGTTATATCTGCCTCATCCCCACAAAGACACACATACGATGAAGTATCATCAAGTCTGTCTAGAGCATTCTCAAGTAAAATCTACAGCTAAGGCAGTTTCACTCTGTTCTTAGATAGATCATTACAGTTCTTCTCTGCCCTTTCAATCCCAATTTCTCCCCCCGCCCAAACTAAATCCTTTTTGGCTACAAATTAAACCCATTATTTGTATTATTACTATGGAAAAGTCACTGTTCTGTTCATAGCATTCTTTCCCATATTTGAGATTCATCTGCATGTCCTTTGTTCACTAACTTTCTGTCATTCTGGTTTGGAGAAGAGCAAATACCTAAAAGTTGACAATGTTCCATGAAAAATATGATGCCCTGAACTAGGAGCTGTTTTTCACTGTTCTCATCAGTGGCAAGTAAACCACAATAATTGGTTTTTTTCAATTTGCATTTGGGTCATCCCAGAATGGGGTCTGGCCTTTTAAAAATAGCTTTGTGTTACAGACTGCCGCTCACTATGTGATCCATGATAATTCCCAGATCCTTTTCTGCAGTAATGCTACAGGGATTATTCTTTACTTGTTATTTGCGCTTTTGATTTCTCCTTTTGGAGAGCACTACACTGTAACATTTATTGGACTTGATATTTTCAATCGCTGTTCCGATTGATCACAGTCATTTTGCGTTTTAAGGTTTTTCTATGAAGAATAAAACTGGGTGGCTGCCTCAAATTCATCAGCGCGGTTTTGGAGCCACGGGCTGGCCTGGCTTCAGATCATTCTGTGCCTAAGATTTTGGACTCAGTTGAGGTGGTAGTTTGCCTTTATATAGCCCCTCTGGCTTAGAAATGCTTAGAGCTTGCTTAGAAACGTGATGCGTGCCACTAAGCAGTAGTTAGCCACTATGAACCTCTTCAGTATTTCTCAGTCTATGTAAGTGAAGCAGGAAGGAAAGATCTGTCTCCCGATGACACGTTATCCGGCTTGGTCAGGCATGACACCTGTTGTTTGGGGCTCTTTCACAGGACGGCGATGGTGCAGTTTGGACTCAGAAGTTTTTTTGGTCACAGTTTCTTGATAAATGTATCTACTGAGCTCTGAATTCCTGATGCCTATGGAGCTTTGTGGTCACCTGCTTTCTTGCTGTGTCTGAGTATCCTAAATAGGTGGGTTTGGGAAGACACAAGCTTCATGGTGACATCCTTCCAGGTCATCACTGTTTATTTTAGTTTGAAGAAATACACTTCTATTTCTAGTAACGTTTTATGCTCTCTCTTTCTGACCTTGCTTAGGTAACAGTCTTATGTGATACAGGGTTACACCCTGTTTGGAAACCAGCTTCTTGCGTCACTCGTTTGTTTCCTTGCATAATTCCTCCCAGTCTGAACTGAGACAAGACCATTAGTCTGCCTTGATTTCCACTCCCTTTAAATAGTGTAGTGTCTCAGCTGTCCTGAGGTGCTTCACTCTGAGTATTGCCGCTTTCCTGAAGTATGCTATCCCACATGCTGCAGAAGGGTTACAGCTCAGTCAGCAGGA
>NW_010556742.1:86459-136921 GCF_000687285.1 Phaethon lepturus
GTCCTTCATAACCCCAGCTCTCCAGACATCTGTCAGCAAAACCGGAAAGACCCATAGGGGGTTTTTTTGAACTAAAGATGCTGATTTTTTTTAATTCATTACTTATTTGGGAAAAATCAATAAGCTTTACTATGAGCTGGATTCAGGTTAAAAGAAGCTTGGAGAAAAGGTCATGAGAAAAGAAAATTCACATAGAGCATTCTGCTGAGACAGAGCTGTAGCAAAACACAGAAGAGTAAAAAAAAAACAAGCCCTAACTATCTTAAAGATATGTAGGGTAAAATCACGGAGTTTCAGAGGTTAAAAATTGTAAGGCATCACCACTGAGTTAGTGATACTGTAAAGCTTGCGTACTTTGGAGAGTATTTCAGCTATTGTTAACAATGGTACTTTAAAATGCTTGGAACAAAGGATATCAGGAATTCCTGATTAGTATCATTAATAGGGCAGTGCTGCAAAAAAAACTTTACCTTTTTAGGTAAATTCCTTAGTTATGAATGTGTTTCATTTCCAACTGCATTACTTTCCCTTTATAATAAGGAGAAAATAGTATGCAAGGAAAATGAGGCAGCCTTAAAATGGACAAGCGAGTTGAAGGCCGGTACTCTCGTCTTGCAGAGGCCACGCGTGAACCGCAGGCTCTAATTAAAGAATGTTACCACTGAATTCAGTGTATCTGCTTTTACACACAGCAGACTGAATCTGTCCCAGTGGTTATACTGGAGCAACCCATCAGCTTGTCCCACTGGGGTAATTGAAAGCAGAATGCACCCAAAGACATACAAAGAATTCAGTGTTATATTGGATTAGTTTTAGTTGACTAATAAACACAGCATGGCACTTCCAGAGTTTTGTCATCCTGTCTTTGCAATAAATAGTCTTTAATTGTCTCATCTGAATATAGTAGAAGAAGGCAGGAACATTAGATATAAAACAGCATTAACACATTTTTCTCTCTTTTTTGTTAATCTGTGAGGTAAGCCACAATGTTGATTATTAACAGCCTCTGCTACACTGCAGAGTGGCTTCAGCGATTCTGCAAATTGGCTAGATTTGAGGCTGTTAATTATGCAGTATAGTGTGCTCCATAAAGGCAGCAATGAGCGTGTCTTGGCTCAGTTCTCGTGAGAATAAATTGTAAAAATTAGACCTCTGTTTGATTTGAATTCTGGCTTCACAGAGGACACAGACATTCCATACAACCAGCTTGGCGAGGACAAATCATTTACTCCGTTAAAAAATCAGAATAGGTTTGTAGTAAAACCGCATACCTGGCAGAAAGCCCATGGCTCTTGGGACTCTGCAGAGGTCCGAGGCTCATTAACAGGGGTGAGTTGTATCATTTTCAGTCAGAAACTGACAAACATCTTAAATCAGAATGTCTTGTAAATCATAAGGAAGGGAATTTTTCTGTCTTCCCTGCGTTCACCAGCCACACTTGTATGTGTCTAGAGCTGCCCGCCGGCATTTTAAAGTGACTGTCTGCCAGCTAGAAGAAAAAGGCAGGGTCTCCAACACGTGCTGCTCATCTAACATAAGGCAAATGAGAAGCGAGGGTGAGGGGAGGGTCATCTTTTGACTTAGGCTCTCTGCTTAGGTTTTTATGTAAATGTAGATGTTGCGGAACAGATTATGACAAGATACTTTTACCTTAGGTTTCCACCTGTACATCAAGGAATTTACAGGATGCTACTATTTCTGAGGCAAATCTGTACATATTTATATAATTTTCTCTTGAAGTATGAAAGCAGATAAATCATAGAAAAAAAAACCAGCTCCATAAATTGGAATAATTTTTAAATCTTTTGGAAATATATTCAGATAAAGAGATATTATGTCAAATGTATGACTGTACCCTTGTAGCTGTTGCAAAATTGTAGCAGTGTAACTGATACTAGTTGTAAGATCCTGAAAGTAGTATTAAATGTCCAGTGTGTCACAGAGATGAAAAGTAAAATGTCATTTTTGCAGTTTCTTCTAAAAGTTTAAGTGAGCTATTTAAAAAAGAATAGTAAGGTTGGGACTTCAACTGTTACTTTTTTAAACTGCCAGTGAAAGAAAATTACTATCTCAACTAATGCCTTAATCCATAGAACAAATAGGACTTTTTAGCTTCAACATACCAAAATAACCAATGTTAAATTCCTATGACTGTTTGGTGTCATATAATCTTTTGAAATAAATACATAGATTTATGTGGGGTTGTTTGTTTGGTTGGTTGTTGTTTGGGGTTTTTTTGAAAAGCAAGAAAGGCAATACTTGAGAAAAATTTTAACTGTATGAGTCAGGCTAATGTGTAGTATTAGATTTGTTATCAACAAGATGTATTAAAATGGAAACAATGAACTAGCGAAGCCATCTTCTGTATGGGATTATTAAATTCACAGTTTGCTGTTGCTAATTTGTTACTAGGCTTCAGTTGCTTGAGAATCTCATACAAACTTATTTTGCAAAACTGATTATTAGAAGAAATGCCCTCTGTCATTGCCATGGGACAAATAGCTCTGAATCAGGGCTGTGTCACAAATGGAGTTAGCTGAATGATCTCAGTTCAATACCATTTACCTAACAGAATTATGAAGATAATGCTGACATAATGAATAGGTTCTGCTCAGACAAGTGTAGTCCCCTGGAGATAATAGAAATTCAATGCAGGGCTGTTCGCTTTCTTTGGCTGATACGAAGAGCGTGGACTGTAGTATAACGTCAGTCCTCGCGCTTTTATCAGAATTACGTTACATTTGTGATTTGACAAAGTTTGGTCTACTGACAAAGATGCAATTATAGACCTGTTTAGATTTGGTTCTGGAAGACATTCTCCCTTACATTATGCTTCTTAAGCAGGTGTATTTTGTTCACTTTGAAATATGTGTTAATAGAATAGCATGGTAGTTAGAGATAATACAGTTAGAGAATCCTTTCATGTATCCTACAAAGAATATTGTGTTTTGTAGTCAGTGTTTCATGAGCAAACACAGGAACCAGCCTGTATAGTCGATTCTGAAGGATCCTTCCCACCATTTTTTTTCTTTTGATTCATAATGTTGTTCATATTCATACTTGTGAGAGAATTCGCAGAACAAAAATTGTTTCCATTTTTCAGATGCAGTCAGTGAACCATATACCAGTATGAGTCAAAGACAAATTATAGTATTGAGGACAGTTCTGCTATCAGACATTTAAAACAAGAATTGTTTATTAAAAAACACTTTCAGAATGAAATCAATTAATTTAATGTCAATGTTAAGATTTCCAAAATGAAAACTGTTCCCCAGTGTAAATTTGTGTTTCACCACCATGTTGTCATGGTGGTGAAACCAAGAATGTTTTTGTGTGGTGAGTCTTTATGGATGTTCAGTGGCACTGTGAAGTGCAGAGAACTGTAGCTCTCAGAGCGCTAGACATTTTTCAGAGGCATTTATTTGCAAAGTATTTCTGTGGGAATGTAGAAATTAGTTTTGCTTGTGTAGCCAGCAATGTATATGTAGCACTTCACATAGAACAGATGAGAATCTTAAAATATTTTTCCTGTTAAAAAGTGTCATGGGTTAGTATTTGTCTTGTATATATAATAAAATAAATATTCATTCTTTTAGGGTGAAAAAGGAGATAAAGGAGAACCAGGACCAGAAGGCATTCATGGAAGAGAGGTAAACTGAACGATAATCAAACAGTCAAGTTACAATCGGGGTGGGGGGGAGGTAGAGGGGGGCGGTTAAGCAATGAAATTCAGAATTTATGTAAGGAGAGTGATGGATTTAGAAAATGCGTATTCCTGGAGAGCTGACATCCACAAGATGATGGGACAAGAAAAAGAGATGCATTCAGGTGAGAAATGAGTTCTTAGGGATTCGGTTTGGACAGGAGAACTGTGGGTAAGGATGTGGTAGGTTCCATGATATTTCTGCTGCGGGATCATGAGATAAACTGAAACAAGGGGATTAAAGCAATGTTAATTGGTCTGGTCTGTATTTGAGGTAGAGAATGAATCTGTGGCTAAAAACACTGGATAATCTTGATCACTGAGTTCACATTCAAGCTTGAACCTTAGCTAACACTATAGATATGCCCAGTAATTAACTTTGCTTTTGCCTAATTTATTTTTAAATTTAGATTTTTTTTGTATATATTAAATCAAAATAAAAGGGCAGAAAATTAGAATTTTTTTTCATTGCAACACTAAAATGGCCAACCAGCATGATTTGAACAGCAAGATTTAAAAAAAAAAAAAATCAAGCCAGCAGTTTTCTTTACACCTCTTTCCCCACCCTGTCTCCTCCTTGACCTAGCTGGGGGTCAACCTGGGTTTAGGTTTTCATGCAGGATGCTGTTGGCTCTCCAATTGCAAAGCACTGCAGTTGAAGGCAGAGGGCATCTCACAGAGGGATCTGAACCTGACTGTCCAAATTCTGTGGGGAATGACTGGCATTAGGACTGGAATCCAGATACAGGATTTGGAAAGAAACATTCAGAAAAGCTTTTTTAAGCAACTTTACCAAAAGTGTAAAAAGGTCAGCATTTGACACAAAAGTGCTATGACAGTCTAGCTGGGTCTACTGAAAATGCAGTATAACAGACTACATAATTATGACACTTTTTGTGTCACCTGACTTTCTACAAACACTGTAACCACAAAAATATTTTCCTATTTTAGGTTATTATGATTTAATGGTAGATAAATCAGGCTATTTTTGACTAATAGTGGATGTCCTCCATATGAAAACATACTATGCACTAAACTACATTTAGGTATTCAAAAAGGTATTCTCTTGTAGCCTGCCTGTCTGTAAAGGTGAACCGTATACTTCTGTCATGCATACATATATGCTGACAGCATGGAAAAAACACATCTGTGTTTCTTTCCATAGCTCTGGGGACATTTCTGTGTTGGTCTTACACGATCTCCTTTACTACATGGGATCTTGTTCCATAAACCTTTTAGGAAGAGTAAGGTATACCGAGTATCTGGTGAACTCTAGAACATATTTGGCATAGTGGCACTGTGAAAGTGTAAAATGTTGAATCTTTATATTTTGATGTATTTACTGAGCTGTTGTAATGTGTCAAGAAACAGAAGATTATCATCATGGGAACTGTCATTAAAAAATTTGGAAGTAAAATTGCATAAGGCAATATAACATTGTTTGAATCCACACATAATTCCTTTTTAACAGCACATATAAAATGCTTTGGATTCAGTTATCACTGTGCATGGAGATGCCAGCCATTAAGTTTAAATTTAAAGGACTATGTATCATTGACTCTTGGTTGCTATCAGTGTCTCAAACTCATTCCGCATACAGAAATGTAACATCTGATATTTCTGAAATAATCAAGTTAATCTGCTTACATGGCTGTAATCTGCAGTGCTGTATAAAGAAAGCCTGAAAACACTTAAAGCTAGTGGTATCGGCTGCCGGCAGCTGTTGTATCTGCCTGGGGGAGTGAGGGTTTCCATACTCACAAGTGAAGATCTTGAAAATGATGACTGAACATTTTATCTTGCACAAATGGTGGAAACATATTTGAATTTATGTTAATCAAAATCAGGAAAGTAGGTGTCTCAGAACAGTTTTTCTTGCTGTTACTACTTCTGTTTTCTTAGATGTACAAAAAGTTCTTGCTAGAAAGAAGTAGCATGACAGAGGGGAAGCCAGGCCTGATTTAGAAACTAGGCTTTCTGTAATGATGAAGAGATACCTAAAAAATTTACTCCCTCATCCCTCACTGGTTGTGCTAACTGGGTCAGTTAATCTCATTGAGAACCAGGTTTGGATGCAGGAACTGTGAATATATTTAACTGCTCTGCACATCTCCCAGTTTATCACTCCAGGAATCTGAGCCAAGATCTACAATGCTGTGTCCCAGTCTGGGACATTATTCAAAATCCATCTGACAACATGAATACTTACTATAAATACTAGTAGTGTTGTTGCCATTGTTTTTAGCTTCTTAAGGAGTAGTTATAAATAACTTAATACATTACTAATGTAGTCCTCCTGTGGTATGTGTTCACATTACATCTGTAAGCAGGTATTTGCCTGTATAATATGAACAGCCAGTTTACTTGAGTAGTATCTCTGCTTTATCCCTTGAGACTTTTTTTTAGCCGCTTGACATTAATGATGCTATCATTTGTATCCCTGTAACAAATGGAGCTTCATAGACACACTGTCTGAAAGAAATCCTGACAAATACAGTTTCTTCTCCATCATGCTCATATCCCATATGGAATAAGGACAAATTTGCAATACAAACATCCATGAAACTATCTGTGCAGTGAGACCTATGTTATATTCATACGCTTGTCAGTTGAACTGAAATGGAAAGAAAATCTTTATCATTGAAACTTTTAGACTCTTTTTGGAATTATGTCATTTTCTTGACAAGTAGTGCAGGTAGGAAATGCATACCGTGGGATACTACCAATTAATGTTTTGCTGACATAAACGAAATCTTTCAGCAAAAGTGAAAACAGAAAGTTTTATCATATCTATCAGCATGTGTCATGCAGAGCTAGGGGAAGAACAGAGTCTTTTTTGTAAAAAAAAAAAAGTGTAAAAAAATCTCAAATTAAAATCTACTATATAATTTCTACAGAATTAAACTAAGTGACTAAGTATTTTTTTTTTTCTCCTGCTGGGAAAGGTGTTCTCATAAGTGACTTTTTTAAAAATTTTCCTACATAAAATGTTGTATGTCAAAGGATGGACCTCTGATGTTCAGTGAGCAATGAAAAAGATCCCAGGCTTTCCATGGAAAGACAGAAAATGTATTGGACCGTTTTATTTTTACGCTTGTGGGAAAAGGTGAGCAGAAGTATGAACATTTTTAAAGGGATCCAATGTATAGGTAATAGGTAAACAATTGTTACTATCCTTCACACCCTCATGGCCTGTCTCTCTAATTGTGAACTCTCTTAGTATTAGCATAGTAAGGAAATATTTGGATAGGAAGGGAAGAATCCTATTGCTTTTTAAAGTGTGAAGTTGCTAATGATATTTAATTTTATCTAGAGTTTGAGGATTCTGTTAGGAACAAAAGTATAAGGAGATAGTAGGTGTTGCTCAGAATCCAGAAAATTCTAGTAGTGTAGCGATTTGTAGTTTTTAAATGACATTAACAAGAAAAGAGCAATGGCAATATTTACAAGTACATGAGACATAAACTGAAAAATAGTATGTTGTTTGGAGCTTTGAAAATACTTTGCTAAATTAGAAAAGTTATCCCAACATATACAGCTTGGTGTTGTACAGCTGACTCTGAAGCTGTTGTTTTAATTTAGATTTTAAGGCTGCCCTGTGGAGAAAGCGTAGTTCTGTTGTCTTACTCATTACAGTATTTCCAAGTTTTATTACTCGGTAGAGATTGTTGATTTGATCAATAATAATTTGGTTGCACGTTGTTAGTTAGTGTGTTGGATTGTTTACTGTATTTCCAGTACTTTAGATGGTAGGGGTTGTTCTAGGAGATTTTAACTTGATGTGAGACTGAACCAAATTAATGCAGACCAGGGAATTGTAAATAATGAATGATGTTTTTCCAAACAGATATCTTTTAGAGTGAAAGAACTGTACTCCTCCAAAGATTATGCCTTTCTTCCAGCATTTTCCATTGCCACATGCATGCAGCACAGTGTGTGCTGCACAAATAGGGGCGACACTTGGCTGCTCCGGGAGCTGCTGGAGTCCTCTGGTTGGAGTCCAGCTGATCTTCGCGTTTTTTCAATGGGAAGCTGCCGGTACATTTTACCTGTTTCGTCTCTTTTCTGTGATGATGTATAAACACTGTCTGCTGCTCTGTCTGTGAGAAAATTTCCAGTGTATGATACAGTTTTTTCAGGCCCTGGTGAAGCTGCCAGAGCATGTTAAGTCAGAATTCATGAAGTAAAGCATTAGGGCAGAAAAACCATGTTTTACTTGGAGGAAACACATAGCAATTTTCCTAACATTCCTGAACTCTAAACAGAGTTTTCCTTTTGATAATTTCATGCAAAGCTAACAATTCAGTTATTTTGGTACCCTTGTTCAGACTTCTCTGATCAAATTCATGTCTGTTACGATGGTAAACTTTTTGTCTCAGGGTGAGAGGTTAATGCACTTCTCAGATATTTCCCAGCCGTGGATAAGTAAGTAACTGACGGCAGCTGAGAAAAGGCTCTGGGCCATGTCTTCTAACACTGCTGGTGAGGTTTGCATTGTGGCTGGTATCTGTCCGTTCATCTCAGTAGTCTGTCTTCAGCGAGCTGTTAAACAAAACCCTGGCTCGGGAAGCCCTTGGTTCCCCCCGGTCTCCAGTCCACACAGAAACCCGTCAGTCCAGTTGTCTGCTGCCAGGCAGCGTCAGCCTTAGAAACTCTAGCAGCTCTGTAAGACTTTCCCAGCAAGCTTCCTCTCCTTACCCTAGCTTTCTGGAGGCTTCTGTGTCTGCTCACAGATCAGCTCATTGTCAGGACTGCCAGAAGTCTTCCTCAAACTTCCCTGGGCTGTCATTCAAACCCCCCTGTTTGGGCTGCAGGGGTGTTATCGCAGGGATTGCCAGCTCGTCATCTCAGCCAGAGAGGTGTCTGCTCTTTAAACCCTTAAAATCCCCTTGTGTGGCTTTTAAATGCAGCTGAACATCACAGTGACAAGGTTATAAGCAACAGATGAGTCTGCAAGAAAATCTAATTTACAGAAACAGACTTCTTCAAATTACAGGATGCTTTCCCCGTCCCGTGCAAGCACCAACACACATTCCCTTTTAATATAACCCCTGTAGGGTACATGGGAGTACTCACAGAAGGTGTGTACTTGCTGCAAGTTGTTGCTGTCCTTTGACGGGCGGGCTGGAGGGTACTCCCAGGAGCTAGAATTCCGTCGTAGGGTAGTTCCTGAGACACTACAGGCATATGGGATGTGGTTTCCCAGCACCAGCAGCAAGCTGTGAATCCTCTGTTCTCTTCATCTTCTGTCCTTTTTGCTAGTGATGGTAGTAGTATGGGATTGCAGATCATCATGTTGACCCAAAAGAATTGGCTTAGGGGAAGATATTCGGTTCCCATTTCTTGCAAAATCTTTGACTGTTCTGATCGTATCCAAATGACTGAAAACACAGAAGTGAAAAACTGTTTCATTTCCTGGTTCTGGTTACACCTGGCACTTCTTCTGAATGAATAAAAACTTCTCAGACTTGGTAAGGAACATATTTATTACATCACTAAGTAAAGTTACTTTTGATTCACCATGAAACTCCAGAGCACAGCAAACATTGTATGAGATTGCTGCTGGTTTAAAAGGAAAATTAAAATCGAAAAACTGTTGCCTTTTATGCCTGTAGTGTTGGGACACGATTAATAAAATCCCATCCTCTGAAGAATTTGTGAAACCATGGTCCTTTTTATAGCTTTGAAGCACAGTTACTATTTTTAATTGTTTTCTTCTCCTAATCCAGTTGGTTTTGTAGGCTGGCTAAAACTCGAATAATCTAATATCACAGAAAAGTCTGGTTAAATATTTGTCACAGATTGTGTCAACCAATATGGTAACTTTTCCTTTAAATTAATTCCACCAGAAGAAATATCATTGTCATCCCCTTCCAAACAGGAAGCCTGCCTGTAATTTAATTTTTCCCCTGTTGTTCCCAATTTTGCTGACTTTATCACAAATATCAATAAGGGTGTATACTTGTTCCAGTAATTTCTCTGTTGGTCAGCAATTGTGTTACAGTAATACCTGTTGTCTTTTATAGATATATAACATTTCTCATTTCTGCCATTTCCCATGTTGTTATCATGTTAGCCTTGAGTTGGCCTTATACATGCATGTCCTAATGCTTTCTTTGTATTTTGGCATCCATAGAGTAGCCATAATGTAAGTTTATTCTGACCTGTAAAAAGACCAAGCTGTAGTCCTTATAGAGGAGAAAAAAAACCAGCTGAAGTTTGTTCATGAACTCACGAATATGTATTATTATATTGCTTCCAAAAAGCTAGAATTAGATAGGGATAGAATTCAGTAATTCATTTACCCTCTGTTATGAGAGCTGCTGGACTTTTTACTCAGTTCTTGAATTTCTGGCAAGTCTGGTAACAGACTCCTTAGATCAATAGAAACTAGTTTCAAAACTGACCTCGTTCTCCTAAAATATTGCATAAAACGAGCTTTTCTAATTTAGAGCTTAATCTAAAATCGTACAAATTATATGTGTTAGATAGCCACATCCATTTTACTGAAGCATCCTGTCCTGGTCTCTGCCAGAGACAGGCAACTGTGCTGTGCTGTGCTAGAAGGGGCTACAGATTTAACTTCGCACAGGAATTCTTACTTCTTATGTCATTTCAGAGACAGTCAGCAGCACCTAAACCTCTCAGCAGCTTTAAAAGGGTGGCTGTAGGGAAGAATAGGCATGGTGCAGTACCAGATGTGTTTTTGCAAGTATTCACCATGTCTGGAACTCATTAAGATAATAATATTTTTAAAAGATATATAATGTGTAGAAGAACAAGAAATACTTCTAATGGGATAGAACCTTTTAAGCATTTTTTTTTTTCTGATACTACTTTTCTTTCTTGGGGTTTCTTAGCAAAGGAAAACTAAGTACTTTAAAACAAATACTTTATTTAAAAACCTTCCTGGGTACTGAAAAATCCTGCTTCAAACTCTGTAAGGCTTGTTGTCAAATATGGAGTTTCCCCTTGTCCTTGTTATGTGAGGTCAACCTCTTTGGTCATCATCTCTGCAGCAGCTGTCAAACTGCATACCTCACCGAGGTGCACTGCAGGAACACTACTAAAAGCTTTAAACGCACCAATTAGGAAAAAAATGAGGTTCATAGTTTGTGCATGGCTTAGGTTCAATATCTTCTGTCTGCAGTTGTCTTTTCTATTAGTAGAGACACACAGATATATTGCCATCTGTGAGTTACAGATTTTTTTTTTTACCCTTATCTTTTCTCTTCTGTAAATAAACAGCCTAAGAGCTAATTCTTACACTCAGACCTGTTGTTCCACTGCTGATTTGCTAGTACTGATTTTGAACCAAATCCATATAGTTTGCATACCTGAAAAATCCCTAAAACGGCTTTGTAGAATATGGAGTGGTTGTATTTTATGCAGTCTTTCAGAAGGAGGTGAAAAGTAAAATGTAGTAAATGGAGACAATATTAAAACTATGTCATAAATATGCAGATTGTAAAAAGAAACCAATTTTGTAAAAAGAAACCAATTTTTTGGCTTGTTTTTTTAATCCATCTGCCTATTACATTTTTTAAGTTCAAACAGCAAAACTACTTCTGATTTAACTATTACATATTTGGCAAGCTTAATAAAGGACAAATCAGAGCTAAATCAGGGGTATTTACAACAACCACAAATTTAATCCAAAGTGGGTACTTAAATGCTCATATAGTTCTAAATGATGTTCCTTCCAGATGGTGAATTAATGTAATTTTAGCAGGAAGTGAAGTTGCACAAATATGCAGTATTTAGAACACTCACTGATTTAGTGTTTCTGTACCCACCAAGGCACAGATGTTACTTATCATTTTCGTGCCAGTTGTCTCTATCTTTCCAACTATTGCAAACCGAGGAAGAGAGTTTTCAAGGGCAAAAAGGGGGCTGGGAAGAACTTAAGTTAGTAAACCCTAATTCAGATCTAGATTAATCTTTTCTGTCCTTGACCTATTTAACTTCTATAGCGATAACGATGGTGGCCTAATTGTGGAGTATCTCGTTATGATTCGGTCCTGTATGGCCTATGTTACTGCCATTTGGTTTCTAAGTAAAATCTTTGAACCTGTAGAGGTGCCTCTGACTTACAGTGTACATGCTCTCCTCTTACATGTTGCATGCCTCTAAAGCAGTGATCAGAGGGAAGGCACAAGACAAATCTCTTGGCTTAAACAAAAAGGAGCTCCTGGTAGGTTGGTCCAGCGTCAGAATTAAGTTCATTCCTTACTACCGAATGGCTTGAATTTGCTGGGCATATTTCAAAACCTCTTGCTTTTCTGTGTGTTTTGCAGCAAGGAGAAGACAACAAAGATTATGTGCTGGGTGCTAAAGATTTTTTTTTGTGTGTGTGTGTTTCTGGTGAGACATGTTAGTGGAAAAGCTGTATTGTAGATATTGTGGAGAGTAGATTCAGTCTATATATAAGGAGGAAATTGTTTATGATGAGGATAGTGAAACACTGGCACAGGTTGCCCAGAGAGGTGGTAGATGTCCTATCCCTGGAAACACGCAAAATCGGGTTGGACGGGGCTCTGAGCAACCTGATCTGGTTGAAGATGTCCCTGCTGATTGCAGGGGTGTTGGACTAGATGACCTTTAAAGGTCCCTTCCAACCCAAACCGTTCTGTGATTCTGCGATTGTGAAATTGCTGCATGTGTAATGTGCAAGACTAGGCAGTGTTATCAGCTGAAGGCAGAACTAAGGAGGGAGGTATGAAGGAACCGAGATTTCTCTAATTGCCTTTAAAACACCAGTGAAGATTGGTGTGTTGGTGGATGTGCAGCAGCTCTGAGCTGTATGTACCCTGCTGTAGCTCACCAGCTGAGCATTGCTACCTGAAACACAGAATCCACAGCTCTCTGTCTGCCCTTGCTTCTTTCCCAATTGTAGCAGAGGTTAAGTGAATGTACTAGTACTTTCTCTAGTCTTCTACTTTATCTTTGTTAGCCAAGCAAGACACAAATCTACTGGGACTACAAAGGAAGTTTGCATTTCTACACGCTACTTGGCATAATGGGGCACAGTCAAATAGATAGTTTGGCTTTGTTTATGTGGAAGACACATGCGGTCTTTGATAGATGTTTCCCTGTCCACAAAATAATGAAAATAAAGAATTATGAGATAGTACTAATACTGTGATAATATTTTAAAACTTAGCTGGTTAGTATATACTAATTCAGAGCACTACAGGATTTTGTCCCACACTTTCCACAGATGACAACAAATATACATTTTTCTTCTTTGCCCAGGGACTGAAAGGTGACCCTGGCAGTCCTGGTGTGGCTGGTCCTAAAGGAGAAAAGGTACTTTTTTATCTGTAAAGTTGTATATATATGTGAGCCTGCATGATATTTCTTCAGTATTGAACACATTGCCTTTATTGCATTTGATGAACATGCGCTACTGCCATTTGTGTAGCTTAAGGGTTGAAGAATATGAATGCAAACTAACTGTAAATATGGAAGACAAATACTCTTTAACACAACAAATTTTGAAAAGAATTCAGAGCAGGAGCCTAAATTTGATGTTCTGAATTGCTCTCTGGGTGCTCTGATTTGCTCCCATGGATGTAACCTGAAGGTCTCTCGGCACTTCAGTGACCCAATTCTGTGAACTTTTTACACAATGAGATGTCTTTACATATGTGAGCTGTCACACTGACTTCAGCAGCCACCTTGTGCATGCAAGCTGCAGCTTGTAATTTAACGTATGCAAATGTGTTTTGAAGGATTGCTTTTTTTAAGCTGTGATTCATTTATGCAGAGGCCTGTCATTTTTTTCCTATTTAACCTGTGGTGAACTGTGTACATTTATGCCATTACTGGAAAAGAATATTGCTTTACCCATATATTTTCATAATTAGAGCATGTGTGATGATTATACTGAATTTACTTCTGCGGTGGTGCATATCCTCTAAAATGCCTAGAGGTTAAATATGTATAACTAAAGACATTTACTTAGTCTCCTGTTTTAACTAGGGAGATGCAGGACCTCCGGGACCAGCTGCCTTGAGTGTAAGTACATGTAAAACGAAAACAGACAAAAGAAAATCACTAAGAAATGTTGCAGGGTTTAGTTTATTTGCAATGTAAATAATTTCATTATTAAATTTAGGAGTCAAGTCCCTCTCTTTAGAACTCCTCTGCGTTTTCTATATGAATTGTGAGGGAGGGAAAAGGGAGTTTTATAAATATAAAGAAAATAAGCATATTTAAAACATCCTGTCTCCCACCAAATGCTAACAAGGATATTGGTTTTTTTTATTCTGTGTATAGATAGTATAGGCTGGTTAAAATGAAAGAATTCCCATGTTATTTTTAGTGAAGAACATTTTTCAGTGAAAGCTTGCAAAACTAATTAATGCTTTTTAAGATATTGTAAATATTCTATTGTCAGGTTATTGGATTAAGTACTTAGTTACGAGTGCAATGCCATATGTAAAACACAGTATTATATATATATAGCATGCATATGTTCAAATTGGACACAGGACCCTATTTTCAGAAAGTTAAGGATGTGGAGACACATCAAACGGCCAGATAGATGTGAGGTTGCCACAGCTCCTTGCTGTCAGGTCCAACTGGCAGTGGGGCTGAGTGTGCATTCCCAATTGGCACACAAACACACATACAACAGATACAGATAGGTCTGGCCACACAGGTCAACACAGATGGACATGCTCAGCACCCCCACAAAAATGAACAGTACCAACAGCCTCACCCTGTTACCCTCTCTGGCTGATCATGATGATGGTCTTGTACTGGGAAATATATACATCTTCTGTGCATCCCTCTAGTAGCTGAGCCTAACCAGTAGATGCCCCTGCTCCTGGACCCTCCAGTTACTGGCACCTGGACACTCAACCCTCGCCAGGCTCACATCCCCACTCCAGTTGCTGGTGCAGACCGGCTCACTCTCAGACACCCACACAAAAACACACGTGTACACACACACATGTATATATTCCCTCGGCTTCCAGCTCGTTTCACCTACTTGCCGGCCAGTCCAGCTTGGTATTCACTGTTGACCACATACACACTTACATGCCTGTGCTCACTCCATTTGTTGGTACCACAAAGGCATCGACCATTTTTTTTTTATGAAACTCGTCATATGCTTCTGGTTCCTTGCATTACATGATAATGCTGCTACTGATAATAAAAATAATTAAAATATTTTCAGTATTGGCTTAATTATAGTCCATTTAAATTTCAGTGATTGGACATGTCTAGTAATATTTGACAATAACATGTACTTATGTATGAAGCATTTTTTATCCAGAAAAAGAGGTTTCAAAGTTTTTTTTTCAGACAATAGAAAATTGTTTAGAGTTTGTCCTTTCAAACACTTGCAGAGTTACGTGTCACAGTCTAGACATCTATAAAATCTTTTTATCTTACGTAATGACCAGATATGCATAACAAACACAGACTGGAAAGGAAAAAGAAATGTAACATTATAATAATGTTATTATATAGGAAATAGGAAATCACTTCCTAGATTCTTATGAAGAATAAGATTTCAATAATTTAGGTTTTTTTACAGGTGCTACAATTCTCAGAGGAAAAAAAGCAGACAGGTATCTTCCTTACTTTCTTTACAGCAAAAGTCTGTGTATCAGACTCAGGAAGTTGCATATTTGGTCACTAATTTATTTATTCCCTTTCTTGTTACTTACCTGCAAAAAAGATATGTGAGCTCAAATGATTAATTTTCTTCCAAGTATCAAGGAAAGACTTCTTGAGTATGGATCTAAGTTTCTTTGTGAGGGTCTGGTATGTGCCTGCACACCAGAAAAGAGACTTGACCTGCGTGTTAGTTGTATTCTGGCTAGGTAGTGCCATAGAGATGGTAGAAGATATTTTTAATTTCCCTGCAATGATCTGTGCCCCAAGCATGTACAAAGCCTAAAGAGGAATTTCCCCAAAACTCTCCAGGGCATGTTTTGCTTCGTAAAAGTAATAAATTCTGTCTCAATCTAAGTGATTTTGCTCACAAACCAAAATGTCCCATTAAGGACAGTCCATTTGGGTAAAAACAATGGAGAATGGTGGAAAAGAGCATGGCAAATATGAAAACAAAGACAAAAGCTCCCAAATTCCCAGGCTGTAATTCCACAGCATGAATAACTCTTCCCCTAGACTCAGTGTTATGAACTAATTCTACACTATTCGTATTTCCCATGTAATCCTAAATCAACTTTCATAATAATTTAGACTATGAATGATAGTTCTTATACATTGTCTTTTCACTCTCTTCATTTCCAAGGCCGTAGCAGCAAGGATGTCCATTAGATCTGACAAACATTGAAGGATGTAAACAGAGACCCATACTGTGAAAATAAATTCTACTCTAAGGTTTCAATATTAAGTTGACATGTTTTATGGTACTTGTTTTTGGATTAGGAAATCTAAATATCCATTATCTTGATTTCCTGGAGATAAATTAGCACTGTGTCCCAAGATCAGTGTCTGTTTGCTACAGTGTATGTCTTGCTAGAGGTAAACAGGGCCAATTATGTCCTTCAGCTCTTGAATATACAGTCAAAATGTGTGCTGAAAGAGTTAACAGTGAAATATTTTTATGAAACAACCTTGATTCTAGGATTGTTACTGCAATAGATGGATCGGAGTAGCTCTTGCTTGAGAAAGATTCTTACAGGCCTTGCAGGGATCACTGAAATAGAAATAGGATACTTCTGAAGATAAGAAACAGGAAAAAGAATTGAGGATGCCTATTTTCTGTGCACTGTAGGACCATAGGATGGTCCTTCTGAGCATTTCTTGGTAAATGGTGGAAAAATGACTACATCTATTCTGATAGCAGCGCCTGGGTATGGCAGGCCTGTTTGGAATGCATATAGATTCATTGTCTTTAGTTGCAGCTGAGGACCCTTAGCTTTTCTAAGTCATACTCAGAGGTTAGAGTTATGACATTGAAAATCAGAAGCTGCTTTCAAATTGACTGAACTTACTCTTTCTTTACCTTAAGTGATTCACTTTCATAAAATGGACTGTCAAAGAATTATAATTATTTGATTATAAAATGCTCTGCAAATGTTTCAGTTCATTTGATTCGGACATAGCAAGATGTCCCTGTGTTGGTACATCCACTGGTGGTCGTCTTCACACTTTTTAAAAGGAAACATTTAAATTTTAGGAAAGCAGACATGAGTCTTCTGAGGGATCTCAGTAACTGATGTACTAAAACTTTTTTTTGTGTAGCTGCTAACTGAGAGAAGAGACAAGAGTGAGTGTGAATTGGTTTAGCAGCTTGAAGACAGATTACAACACTGTGGGAATATATGGCCCAGCAGGACGGCTTTCTCTCTCCGCCACTGTAAATAGTCATGCGTTTCTGTTGGCAAGAGCTAAAAGAAGATGAATGACATGAGTGGTGGTGGCTTGGGGAAAATCCAGTCTTCAGAGCTGTTTTATTTGTGTAACTTCTGTGTGGCCGTGACACTTACGACACGTAATCATGAAAGGAAGATGTCGTATCTTGCTGTGAATAAGTAGTAGGTCAGATAATATCAAGGTTCATGTGTCACTGAATGAGAACTTACTATGTCAGGACTGTTCATGCTGTTACAGCCAAAATGTGACATCAGTGTTTCAGTTATGAACCCTGTTAAGGCAAAGTTTTAAAATGTTCCATTAATTTGGGACTCATGCATAATGTCATAAATTTATCCTCTACTTATAGTAATTTTTAGTTTTTCCTAATGTGAAAATAATTTATTTCTTTTTATCAAAATGCAAAATTAATTACTGAGCGGGGGGGGAGGGGACGAGTGAAAATAATGACACACTGTTAGAGCTAAGTCCAAAATTCATTTGAGCAGGGAGGGAGGGAAAATTGAAAGGGACTTGTTTTTGCTCAACGTGGACAACTGGGCCTAGGTCATTGACCTTCTGCCCCAGTGCAACTGCATATTGAGGCAGGTGGGAAATTACAGCATTACAGAGCTCTGCTGCCCTGTGCAGCTCTTCCATTCCTGAATATTTCCATAGAAATCATAAAGCAGTGGAATAAGCTGGAGAAGGTCTACCATATATGCTGGTCTCAGTATAAATTAGAGCATCAGCAGTGTTGTGCAGGGCCAGAGCATCCTCCCCACACACAGACCTGTACCATGGTCCTGTCCTCAGTCCAGGCTTGTCCTCAGTCAGTGACCCTGTGTCTAAAAGTGTTCGAGCGTCCCTGATGTGTAGGAAATCCTGTTCCTGCTCAGCATCACAGTAACTGTGCTCTGCCCTCCGACACGAAAAAAAGGAGAGAGAATTAAGTTATTGGTACTTGGAGGAAAATAGCTGTATTTTTAAAAGTGTTCAACTGACAGATATAGCCATTATAGTCTCTGTAAGGA
Source organism: Phaethon lepturus (assembly GCF_000687285.1). Classification (NCBI taxonomy): domain Eukaryota; kingdom Metazoa; phylum Chordata; class Aves; order Phaethontiformes; family Phaethontidae; genus Phaethon; species Phaethon lepturus. The sequence goes on from NW_010556742.1 coordinate 104,538, forward strand.
ATGAGGGATACTTGGAGGCAGGATGTATGGCAGAATTCATAAATACCCAACAGCTGTAACAACCTACTAGATGGATGAGCTCATGCCAAACTGCAAAACGGGGGAAATAATACCATTGCTTTTTAAGATGCAAAAATGAATTTATGAGCATTGCTCTGAAAAAAAGTAGAGCTCTGAATATTCCTGTTTGATGTCAGTTAACAGAAAATCTCTACTGAAATCCTAAAGCATGCACACTTAACAAAACTTCTCACTTGCAGCAATAGCAGAGAATTCAGAAAGAAATTCTTTATGCCTAACTATGCATTTCTGCAGTGAATAGAGATGGGATTAGAATTGCAGCTCATGTGTTTCTGTACATTTCTTTAAGGCAGGTATGGAAGTCTTGTTAATACAATTTCATCATTCTTGCATGATGAATTAGAGGGAAAAAAAGAAACAGCATTGTAGCGCAAAATATGCTAAGCTATAAAAAGAAATATATGAAAAAATGTATAGGCTTTATGCAGAATCCTAATGAAATTAGTAATTTCACTAGTTCTAAGTATATTTGTTTGATTCATGCATTATTCATCCAAATACATTTTAGTGACTCAGGTCATTAACTTTGAGATATATATGCATATTTAAGCACTTTTAGTAAGAATATAAAACTTTTCTATATTTCCATGGAGTCAGTTAACACTACACAAGTCAAGATATATGTATTTATTTTGTCTCCTTAGTTATGGTGGTATTGTTATCGGAGTAGTCCAAAGTCATGACTGAGTCTCATCTTTTCTTTATGCTGTCTTTAATTTCTCTGGTATGTTCTTTCTGAATTGCTCTGTAAGTACTAGATGACTCTTCAGGATTTTTCAAGTGTCTTATAATGAAAGCTGGCTATACATTTTGAGCTTTTCTCCGTAATTATGCCTACTTTATGCAGGGATATGTTCAGTCTTTAAAAGTTTAAGGTCCCTGATAGATTGTACTGTAGCCGAGGACCCTTCAGAGAGTAAACAGGAGGATCATACGGCTCTGTTGTGCGGTCTTGTCAAAATGTGGAGTTCAGTGGCAGAAGCTGGGGACTGTTTTCTGCGGGGGCACAGCTGGCTCCGCCGCTTGCCTGCTCTGGTATCCCCAGCTTAAGCCTGTGTGTGCCGTGTCAGAAGAGTGACAGGTGAGGGAAGGTAGCGCAGCCATCTCTTGTAAAATATACGATAACTATTCCTCTTGACACTCGATACGCTGCTTTTAGTTCCTGAGGAAAACGAGCGTCCGTCCATACGTTCCTGCGAACCGATCCCTTTCGGGAGTTATAAAATAGTCATCCAGATGGCACCAAGCGCTTACGCAGAAGCCGAGGCTTAAGTCGGTCACAGACAGAAGTCCCCAAGACTTGCTTACTAAACAGATAGTTGGAATGTTGGCTCCTAGGTCTGGTTAAATCGAGCCGAAGGAAGCTGGCGCACAAGTGCGGCGCGGAGGCGGAGGCGGCTGCGGGAGGAAGCTGCAGATTCAGGCCCGGGCAAGCTCCACCGACACTTTTGGCTCTCCCCTCCCTAAACAAACATCAGCAACAGATTACGCAGCTTTCCCCTCGGAGCTTTGGCAGTTATTCGTGTAAAGTTAAAATTCACTTTCGGCAGTGTTGCCTAGGAATCTCACAAATCCATTTAATGCACTACTTTCGTCATGGTGTAATTATTTGGCATTTATATGGAACTCCGAAGAGGAGGTGTTTGGTATCCCGGCTTTCTTGCTGTTGTAAAGGGCAGCAGTATTTCAAATGATTCTTCATGAAAAATCATGTGCCAGTTTTTGCTTATCTTAACTTCTACACATGATTCCTTTCTTGTCTCACAGTGAAAAAATAAGTCATTGGAATAACTTGTATTATATAAGAAGGGGACACACACCCCCATTATTAAGCTTCTCGACTAATGTTATCCTCTCTTTTCATGCAATGACATAAAGGAGAGCAATTCTAGTTAACTAAAGAAAGTATAGACAGAAAAATATATTTTCATTCTAAATATCTTCATATACATCCTGCTAAGAAAAACCTGAATTTTGTCTACTTGAACTTTTCTAATGGAGGTGTATTAATTTCATGAAAATACTGTTCAGTTGTTTTGCATGAGATATAGTGATCTTTAACTCTCACAATATAACTTACAAATATTCTCTTCTTTAAAAAATTGGGTTTAAGTGTGGAAGCAGATCCTATTATGATTACCCTTTAGTGAAAGAGAAGATGTTTTAGCAGTTTCAGTCTTGTTTTTCATCTTCTTTATGCAGTAATACTGATACCAAAGGCACAAGTGAAGACTGATAATATAGCCTCACAGAAAATTTGTTTTTCAAAAATTCACAGTCTGCTAAATTAGCATGAATGTGATTTATATGTCCTTCATTAGAAGAATGATTTGAGAATATTCCCATATGCAGTAGACTTCAACGTAAAAAATAATTTCAAATTGCTCCTCAGGATTTTAAAGGAAACTTTTTTCACTTAGAAAATAAACCCATGTCTATTAAAAGTCCTAGGTTCATAAAGTGTGAACTTCTGTAAAATCACTCTTTCAACTTCCCTTTGAAATGATTGTCTCTGAAGCAAAGTAGATTTCAAGTTAAGTTACCAGAGAGAACTACAGAAATGACCAAACCCAAAGCATAATGAGATCGGTGAGGAACATATTTTCTGCTTGCTTCAGCAATAAATTATCAGGAAAATGTAGCTGATCATGTTTTCTGGCAGACTGAAATACTATTGCTAAATACTATGTCCTTTCCCACAGAAGTAAATAGGTTGGCAGCAGTTTTGAAAGCAAAATCATGGCCTATTCCACTTTGCACTCCCAGGCAAAACAGTTTGATTACTGCCGTAGCAATAAGAGGCCAAACATGGGGTGCAAATCTTTCAACTTGCCATCTCAACCTACTTCAGTGAAGATGTGAATGAGACCATGCCATGTTTGGAAATGCTGAAGATAGAGGTATTTGAGATAAGTGGTAGTCTAATTTCCCTCACTAACTGGTAATACAATAAGAAATTAGTTATCCATCTGTTATTTCCTATTTTTCCCATTCTAGCAAAATTTGGTAACAGTGAGGTGTGTCTGCCAGGCTCTGTGGGTTTTTGTCGGGGTGGTGATGGAAAGTCTTGTGGACAAGAGGAAACCATCATAATCATATCTTGAGATCTCTCTTTTCCTCACCCTCCTGTTCAAGCTTCGAGGTAGGGCAGTAGGACAGTTGCAGCAAGTAAACTGGCTTGAAGATATCTGGGCAACCAACACTGCAGCTGTCTTGACTGCGGGGAAGGTATTGATATTTCAGCTCCTTTGCTTGCTGAGAGTAATAGCCTGTCCTTACATGAAAGGAAGCTGTTCATTTCCCCTCAATATGGTACAAACAGGCCAATATCCTCAAAATAGGATAGAAGGATCACAGTGACAATCATGACCTGCACAGTAGAACTTGTCATCTGGTAACAACTCCAGATAAGTTGATGAATTTAAGACCTAAATGAACTGCATCTTGATGCATTCTGTCTGGGATGCTGGGACATTCTTGCATGAGTGCAGCCACAGCCGTACCATCCATCCCACGAGCAGTATTTGGGTGGCTGGGGAATGCTCTTCAAACCAGTTAGGCTGCAGCTCTTCACCGTGATCACACATTGTGTTATGTCAGGAATTTGGAAATCCATGGTCATGTTTTACCTGACTATTGATTTGTGTGATTCTGTGCTGGTCTATTTGTGGGTTTTACAGAGGGATCACTGTATATATAATTCATCAGTGTGACAGCTTTTCTTTATCCTGGTGAGAACTGTGCGTTGAAGAACTAGGTCAAGCCTCTGCCGTGGGAATTGCCCACCAATTAGTTTGTAAAAAGGGTTAAGTGTTGACTTTGTTTCAGTAGATCTGTACCTTTCTTTTTATAAACATACTGTTTCCAAATTTCTTAGACGAATCATGTCTACTATAGCTGAGTCTTTTTAAAGCAGCAAGCTTTATCATTATAAAAGCTTGCATAGTCAAATAGTTAAAAAAGGACCTATTCTTAACGCTAGCAGGAGATGTTTCTGCATTACCTAATTTAGGTTCTGTCTCTGTCTTTGCTTGACTTGTCTCACTAAACTACATACACTTTCTCCCTGTCTAGTAGCATTTATTCCATAAAAATTGAGGTCATGTGTTTGCTGGAATTCACAGTGAGGAAAAAAAATGGATGAGAGTAGTTTGAGTATAGAACACAGAAACCAGTGTATAAGGGTCTATAATAAAATATTTTTTATGCCTTAGGTATATCTGCCTTATTATTGTTGGCATTTGTATTATATTTCTAATTTGTGTTGAAAAGGAAAGGTTGCTGTGCTTAGAAACTCTTTCAGCAACACTATCTATGAGTACATAAGGCAGCTGTCTAGCCTTCTGCTTCAAAAACCATGAGCTGTGTTTCAGAGCAACTTTCAGAATACCAAATACTCACTTGTCTAATATCTTACTCTTGTAGCATCAGTCATAAGCTTCCAGAGGAAGTAACACGAATAACAACTTTAAGTAACTTTACGCTTCCACTTCAGCTGGGATTTTTTTGTTTGTTTTGTTTTAATTCACCAAGAGGTCACAATAAAAGCTTTGCTTTTGTTCAGAGTGTGTTTTTAGGCAGTTACTCTGAGCTATTAAATTTATGAACCAAGTCTCCACCATGTCTATGTGGATGCTTGTCGTGATGTATCAGGCATTTAAAAATGTTTTTGTACCTGCAGGGTTGCAAGCCTGGATTTTAGCCCTTCTGTAATAAGTAGCTTCTGATAGCTACGTGCCAGCTAATATTGATAGCTTTAAATTGATTTAATTTTTTTTTTAAATTGATAGCTTATGAATTGATAGCTTTAAACTGGTTTTAACTGATAGCTTTAAATAAAAAAAAAAAAGGATAAAGCTTATGAAACTTAAAACAGCTTAACTGGCTGAACTGGTACTGATTTTTCTATCACTTCCAAACACATTTTTCTTCTACCATTTCAAGTTTAATAATTCTTATTAGCTTTTCTCTCCTGATACTTGCAAAAAATACTAGCTGTTAAGTATTGAAAAGTTAATTCCTACAGATGTTTTCAATGGCATGCAAGTTCTTTTAAAAGCTCACTTAGTCTACCGTAACATTTTTTAACCTGTCATTTTTCCTGTGTTCCCTTGACTAAAGCTTATTCTAAGTTTTGATGATATTTTGTTTAAATATCTGTCAGTATGTGCTTCATAGCATGCTTGCGTTTTCTTTATCTGGCTTCACAATCAGCATCTTTTCTCTTGCCAACACACCCCTTTATGGTTTACCTCTTATAAAGGAATTCCCAAGTTTCTGCTCTTAACTTCATTTTCAAGGTTTTGTACAACCCTTTTGTGCCTGCCTGTGCATAATGTTTCATCTCATAGCCATCCTCACTCATTGTCATAGATTTTCTGAGTTTCAGATGCACCAGAACCAGCTTACTGACTTTTATTTCTCCAAGCTACATGCTAATGTTTGAGATATTTCCATTTCACGTTCCTCAAGCTCCTTCAGGCACGTAACTCCAAGGGGCTTGCCTGGTCCATGACAGGTACAAGCCCTAAAGACTGCATGTTGGTTTAGTTCGCTTCCCCATGAAGTAGGTAGAACGCTACCACCTTCCAACCTCAAAGGTGGCTTGGCAGAGTCAAGAAAATTGCATGCATATTGGGGCATCTTGTAAGGATGCATTCTATTACCCTGCCAGACTGACGCCACAGGAATAGACTGTTCTTATATCTCACTTTGCCTTGTGCTATTGCTACACCTCCTTTTGCTCATCACCTTTTGCCAGTGCAAGACTATCAGGGTGATACATAGTGAATCATTTTAATTACTTTGGATGTTCTTTACCTGGGGAGATGGTACATGTGAAATAGAATGCCTTCTAATATAAGTGTTTTCAACACAATCGACAACATACGTATACATTCAGTCTATATTCTGTCCCTTTATGTCTGTGGTGGTGGGCGCTTTTAGTGGGTTTGTCTACCCACTGTGCCGTCCATGATTTGAGGGACTCAAGAATCTGATCTTTGATCTCCAAAGGGAGGTCTCCAGAAGTTAGATAGGGATAAGACCTAAGTAACTACTTTTGTTTGCCTTCCTACAAATATGTACTTCTTTTATGTGCTAAACTGTTACATTCATTGCCAAGTTTTATAGGAGTCCAACAGGGGATGTTTTATTCACCCCTTTAGACAGATTTCACTGTAGAGAAGTTTTCTTTTTCATTCCTCCTGCAGGTTTCATCTTCAGTTGTTTTTCCAGGATCTCATTCAGTGAATGCTGAACAGGGATACCATTGCCCAGTTATTATAGTTCTACAGCTGTGTTACTTAACGTGGCCCATGTTGTCCTATCACTTTTTAAACCGAAGATCCCACTGAAGTTAGTGTGAACTTTTACCTCAGTTTCAATGTCAGGATGTGGCTCCTTGTACAGGGTAGTCCTCCCTGCCTAGTTACCAATTGTAAGCTGCTCTCCTCCCTTTCCTCGAAGATAAACCTCCTTATCTGGTTCCTTTTTCTTGACAATAATATTGTAGGGAGAAGAAAAAGAATAAAAGTAGGTCTTAGACAAAAATGTTGGCTATTAATTATCATTATTGTGCAGTTACATTCTTGTGTAATTCCTGTCCCCTTGGAGCCTTATTGTACAGATATGTGAGGCTAAGTATTTCCTCCTCCATAAAACAGACATTACAGTTTTTCATCTCATTCCACTGCATAAAGTTGTCACTAGAAATGAAATATTAACAAAATAAAACCCCACCTCTTCCTGAATTCCCAGAATTTCTCTGTAAAGGTAGAATATTACTAACAGTTGGACAGACAGAATTCTCTGCAAGTTCCAAACTACCTTGAGGAAAAAATAGAGAAGGTTTACAGAGGTTATGTTCACATACTGCTTTATGGGTTTGTGCACATACAAGCTACATAATTGCACTGTCATTTCATCAGTTTACCACGATTTATTTGTTGGACACAACATTGTCATGCATATTCTAGTTCCAGAAGTTTAAAAAAAGAAACGGTGCACATCAGTTTTGTAAAAGATCCTAAACCTTATCTTGTTTACATTATAAACTGAAGTGAAAGGAAAAATATCCTATAGTGAAATACATCTGAGGTACTCTTCTAACTTCAGTGTTTGAAAGTAGAGAAATAACAGAAGTAGAAAAACTCTTGAACCGACTATTTTTGTTTAAAACTGAAGCCAGACTTCATTCTAATCAACTCAAACATCACTTGAAGATATATGAGCTAGCAACTTTGGCATGCCCACTTACTTTCTCGAGTTTATCTTGGGAATTAGAGATCATAAATTAATTTTTTAAGTCTTTTTTGGAAATCTGGCACTTTTTAAAATCATGATTCTCAGGGGGCCTAAGATTACCACTGTTGGGGCAATAAATATGTGTAATTGATTCTAAATAAGGAGTTCAGAATTTGAGCAAAGATAAGCAATACCTGAATCTGAGTAATTTAAATGGTTAAGAATTTAATATTTTAATATTTCAAACTCTTAAATAAACTAAACATAAGTTCTTTAATTTTGTGATACCCTGTAAAAATATGCATTATTACATTCAAGACCTTTTTTTTTAATTATACAAAGTAGAGCTGTTCACTGTTCTTTGATGATTACATTGAAACTGATTTCATATTTCTTGTTCCTATAATGGAAATTGGATAGCTTCCTTGAAGTATTTTTTTTTAATTGTGTTCCAAGGTGACTCATAAAGTAAAGGGGGGTGGGGGAGGCACTGTTCTAAGTACAGAACTGTTCTTTGGAGGTTTTATGATTATATCATACATTAATCAGATATAAAATTAAAGCCCCAAAGTTTCGAAAACAGTCTGTGATTCTGTCCGTGACTGCGAAGGCAGATCTTGCACTGAGTGCAGAAGGAAGGCTCACAAGTCGAGGGTGTATCCAGAGCACCCAAAGCTCCTGCGCCTGGTCAGGGGAGAGGGCGAGCGAGCAGTGGCTCTGGAGGGTTTTGCAAAGCCGAGCCAGGCACAGAGAGGAAGCCGCACAGGGCTGGTTCTTACAATACAGCGAGCATAAGGCCTTCTGCTATATTTAGTCCCCTTTCCCTCCCCTCCCTTCCCTTCTCCTCCCCCTTCAGTGCCTATATTTGAATCTGAGTTGTAGAGTTAGTTGTCACTCATTTAACACAACTTTTTTTTTTCTTTTTTCTTATGGCATCCTACCTTAACAAGATAAATCACTTTTCACATAACACCGTAGTTAAATATAACTATGCTTAAGTAGTGCTGTCTTACCTCTTCTTTTCCAAGTTATTCAGCCTTTATGTGGAGGAACGTGATTAATATGTTAATAAATAATAAAATAATAATAAAAATGTTTGCATCTTTTCTCGCACCTGAATATAACTTTATCCTGAAAGAATTTATTATGAATTATCTACTTTTATTATTAGAAATAAATGCTTTGTCTTGACACCTGACTCTTTGGCTTAGTCTTACTTATATATAATAATAGAGCATGAAAATAACACTGAATGTTATATTTGTTTAATGTTTGTATTTTCAGGGTTTGCCAGGGCTGGAGGGTCCTCAAGGTCCACCTGGCAAAGAAGGTCAAAGGGTGAGTAAACTTGGTGAACAACTGGTGAGTGTGCTAACTGACCTTGATGTACGACTACTTTCTAAGCGCTAATAAAAAATGGAAAGGTAGCAGCTGCGTATGAAGCATGCTGACAACAAACCACGCTGTGACATTTGAGGTTTCCCTTCAGTTGAAGGAGATTTAACAATTTCAACCATCTGAAGTGTTTTAATGAGTGGCAGCACAGATGTAGATATTGATGTTTGTGCAACATATCTCTGCTGTAATTTTAAGTGAAAGAATATTAAAAATGCTCAGAAGATTTCATTTTATTGTAGGGATAGACCATACCTCACTACGCCTAACATGTATAAAAAATATGAATTTAGGGTCATTATCTATTAACAGAAACCAGTACTAGTGACCCAGGTTTTGTTCTAGATGCCATTCTGCAAGTGTCAGAGCCTAACATATATATACAAAGGAGAGATACAGTAAGGGGGGCAGGGGGAGAGATTTTGCCCAAGACATTAAATAAACCTTTGGTTATTCTGAATTTTAATATAATGAAGTAACTGACTGACTGGCTTCTCTGTGTTGTGTTTTTATTTTCCCTGACTTACTGAATTTGGTAGCTCAGTAGAACAGATAACAAATACTTATGATTGTGTTATCACAAGAAATAATTCAGTTTTGAGAGTTTATAATCTAGTCTGCTCCTAAAAGTTTGTGAAGATACTTAGACTCAAACATTTCAGTATTTTTATGGATTAAATTATGCCAAATTTGTGGTTTTGAAGTTGAGTGTCTCCAATAATTCCATCTCTGGAAGTGTTCAAGAAACGTGTGGATGTGGTGCTTCAGGACATGGTCTAGGGGACATGGTGGCGCTGGATTAATGGTTGGACTTGATGATCTTGAAGGTCCTTTCCAACCTAGTGTTTCTGTGATTCTGTGATTCTGTGATTTAGTGTCTCAGTTAAATTATCTGAAGTGGAAGGATTTAGTATTATTTACCATTGATCTTAGTCAACTACAGTGAGTTCTTAAAGGCCAGTTTAATAATTCCAATAATAGCAATAATAATAACAGATGGCCAGTTTTTGAACAAAGAGAGTAATGGTGTGCAGGCCCCAAAGCTATTTTTTATATTGTTTTTTAAATTACAAAAGTATTACTAAATTTCACTTTAGTTGAACATGAACATTTGAAAGCTGAGATAAATCATTTAAGTTTCACAGTAAGGATTGAGAATCCATTCAGAAAAAGTCAATGTAGTAAGGGAGAACCAAAAGTTACATGGTGAATACGCTATTAAAGTATATTTAATAGCATATTAACATGCTATTAAGAATTTTATAATTACTATGACTCTTACTGTTATGAAATTAAATATCCAGTATACTGAAAAGCTATGGATATCCAGTTTTAGCATATTTTAGAGTGTTCTTCTGTGGAGTATTGAATCTGCAGAAACACACAGTTTATTACTTCTCCTTTAGGAACAGTTATAATTATGGCTGTGTTTTAAAGACATCACTCTTTGAACTTCTTGATTTTTTGAGGCAAAGATTCAGAGTTAACACACTGTATTATATATAGTGGTAGATAAACACATATGGAAATTTTTTTTTTTTTGCAGTGGGAATTAGGGGGTCGATACTTTCATCATGGGTATTTCCTATTCGCACATAAAATTGAACTGCTGTCTCACTCCAATATCTATAAAAACAGGAGCGCTGATTGTTTTATAATCTTGGCCACTCACACAGTTGCCTAGAGCCAAACAATGGGAAAGCAGACTGCAGAGCCTCAGCATCTGTCTTTATCTTTCTACCAGTGAGATGCCCACAACAATACTCTCTCTGCTGGTCACCCCACCCAAGCATTAATAATAGTGTGCAATCTTAATTCAACTCCCATGTGCATTTGCATTTCCAAAACATTTAATTACACAGTAACATACTGTTTGTAACAAGATCTCAGCCCTGTTTAATGACAAACAGGACAGTGCACATCTAATGGTTATTAAATATTTCTTTTTATTTAATTATAGATGTCATGTTCCTCTGTTCTGCTTCTAGCAGGTCCTCCAAATCTTTCACATTATATGAAGCTATTGATTTTATCATGGACTGTCTTCAACATATTGTTCAGACCTAAAAATGATATTGTGCCCATTTTGGAGACTGGAACTGTAACATGGTAGGAAAAAAAAACCACTCCAAAACATTTGAAAATATCTATTGAATTTGGATGCCACACTTGGAGAACCTGAATTTTTTTTAAACTTTCCATTCACTTTGCACTTGTTGTATTCAAAGTTTTAATTCCCACTTAGCTCAACAGCATTTTTAAGTGTTCAACTTAAGTTTAAGTTTTCAACTCTGTTGAAAATTAGGCTTAGATTAACAAGAATTGAGAGGAGAATCATTAAATGTATAAGTTAGAAACATCTTGGCACACATTAAAGCAAGATATAAGGAACTGAGGAAAATTGAGTGTTAATGGTGATACTGTCAAAAACTCTGAGAAACATGTAGAAGGCTCGTGTTAGAGCTAGTGACTTATGTAAGCAACAGTACAAAATGAGATAGAGAGGGAAGAAAAAAAGCCACGCCCGTGGATTCATTCCTTCTTTGAACTGGCCTGAGCCATACATTTTAATTTTCAGAGTGTTTTAAGTAGGATTTTATTGTATCATCCAAGATCATAATTTAAGATTAGAACTGCTAAGAAATACCAAAGGTGAGACCCTGTCCCAGAGTGGGCACCTGTCTCCCTGTGTTCACTATAGAGGGAACTGGGACAAATATACCCCTATTAAGAGGAAAAAGTGTGGGTAGTTGTATTTCTTTCATTAAAAATTACGTAGCAAAAATGCACATAAAAATTATTATGGAAATAGAATTAGTATAATTATATATCATTTCATAATTATCACAAACATAAGATTAACTGAATTGTAGATTTTTAGTTCACAGTTATGCCAACCTTAAAATACTTTTTGACATATATGTGAAATTGGCTTACAAGCGCAAATTTACGACATCACTGAAATAGATGATGACTGCGGGTTATTTATTTCAAGAGCAAAGGGGGATCAATACATTATTTCAAATAATGTCGTAATAGCTTTTGTCCAATGGATACACTGTAAATAGAGTTTACGTAGTATCATTTGAGCCAACATGTGATTACTAATATAATAAATATGTCACTTTCTGTGGCTTGGTGATCTGATGCATTACTACTATATGATCATGCTGGGATATGGTCTTGCTCCCACGTCAGAGAGCAGGTTAAGTTCTTACATGCTTAAATGATGGTACGCAAATAAGTCAGCCGTGGAACTTGTTGACAGAAGTGTGTGAAATGTCTTCTGTCCGAGTTGGTCTCCCTGGACGCTTTCCAGATAGGCCAAAGGAAAAAGAGTTTGCAGAAAACAGCGTACACTAATGTGATACGTTTTACAGAAATATGCTGTAGGGATGTCATGCTTTAATTGCAGCTGGCAACTAAGCACCACAGCTGTTCGCTCACTCCTCCCCCACGATGTTAGGATGGGGAGGAGAATCAAAAAGAAAAACAGATAAAACTCATGGGTTAAGGTAAAGACAGTTTAATAGGACAGCGAGGGAAGCTAAAATAATAATAATAACAACAAGAATATACAAAATAAGTGATGGCCAGTAAAATTTCTCACCACCCTGACTGATGCCCAGCCAGTTCCCGAGCCACAGTCGCCACCCCTCAGCCAACTTCCTTCAGTTTATATACTGTGCATGACGTTGTATGGTATGGAATATCCCTTTGGCCAGTTTGGGTCAGCTTCCTGGCTGTGTCCCTTCCCTGCTTCCTATGCACCTTCTCGCTGACAGAGCATGGGAAGCTGAAAAGTCCTTGACTTAGTATAAGCACTACTTAGCAATAACTAAAACATCAGTGTGTGTTATCAATATTATTCTCATACTAAATCCAAAACAGCACTATACCAGCTACTAGGAAGAAAAGTAACTCTATCCCAGCCAAAACCAGGACAAAGGAGATATTCAGAATGAGAGAGGTGAAACCCTGAAAGCTCTTTGACTACATCTGTGCAGCATCAAAGGATCCTGTATCAGGATGCATGCTCTATTTTTTGGCTTTGCTTAAGAGAAAACTCCAAACTCACTAAAACTTTGAAGTAGTGCTGTCATGGAGAAGAACTAGTGCAATGATAAATAAAAATTGGATTCTTATGCATATTACTTCTTTCATACTGGTATAGTAGCAAAATGCATAAATATTTCTTTTCTGAATAAAAAACCACATTAATAGTCTAGCATTTAGCAAGCGTATTAGTTACATTTATATGAGTAACTCATATATATATACTCGTTATTTATATGAGTATATAGTTCCCATTCTTTCTCCACTTATTGTGACATCTTTTCCTTTCATCTCCTTTGTTATGTCTTCTCATTCTGCATATAGCTGGTGTATGCAGGAAAAGAGAGCAACCTTCATGAGCGATGAGGTAGTTTTAGATTTACCTAGCTTGTTTCCTTTGCAGAGCAATGAAAAAGCAGGAACAGCTGTGAGCTAAAGCAAAGCAATTGGCATTCTGTTTACTACCTGTAAATGCTTCTGTATCTACATGAAAAGAAACTACTTAGTACTTGTTGTAGCTCTACCAAAAAAATATGTTCAGTAATTCATCATACATGGTGCATCCTTATTTAGGGTGTTACTTAGAAGAAGAAAGTAATGATTACGGCAGAAGAAATAGCGGCTACATCATAAACTGGCCATATCTAGAGACCATACGGTGAACTTATTTCTGATTCTTCAACCAACAGGTGACACATACCATACTCATTTACAGGTCTTTTTTGTTGGACAATCTCTTCAGTGAAATTTGTTAAATTTTATACAAGCAAGTAGTGCCATTATGTTTTTCCTTTTGTCATGGTACCCACTTACACTTACATGTGTAAGCCAGCATTGTGCTTCCTGTGGGTGCAAGGAGTCTTCAAACCTTCATTGTTCTTACAAAAAGGCTAGTTTTTCTTCTTGCTCTACCGCTGGTGACTAGTATAGTTTTTTATTTTAGTGAAGTGTTTTATGTTAGACATGAGGCCTTCCTAGATGAGAACTTTTCTTTTACTTCTGGTCACTGGGAGAAGTGGGTCAGGAGAGACAGCTACTCATTCCCTTTTCCTTATTCCTGCATGACAGATGTTAGACCGTTCTGTGGGTATTAGCTTCACACATAATTTTTCAGTGTCCCTCTTGTTTGCTTCAGGCATTCAGAGCAGTATGTTACTGCTGCAGCAACTTGATACTATTACACCAGCGCTCAGAATGACATCAGGAGCTTTAGAAGGTAATCAGATGTTACTCGGAAAAGTCCCAGGTCCAATATTACTGACCAACAAAAAATAGAAAGATTGGGTGCTAACCTATCTTTGCATGGAATTTAAACCACAGTGGACAGCTACGCCATCTTTCTGGCTTCCTGCGCTATGCAGGACTTTATTTTTCTTAATATTCCTGCACTTGAATTAAGTATATCTTTCAGAGAAGTACAGCTTCCACCTGAAAGACATCAACAGCAGAGATTTCACAAGTCTCCTTGATTTCTTTGTTCCAGTGTTTCTTGTCAATCCCACATTTCAAAATGTGCTTTTTATTTTACACTTGGGCTTAAGCCTCCAACAACTGTTTTTTTGAATGTCTGCTTTACATTAAAGAGTTTTTTAAAGTTTTTTCCCTGTAATCAATTCACCATTCCATCTATTTTTGAGAAAATTCAGCTAAGATCCTTCAGTTCCCCATGTTAATAATTTTCTGAAGTCTTTAAATAATTTTGTCGTGTTGCTGTACTTTCTAAAAATTTCTACTACTTATAATTACAGACTGCACGGAATTTTCCAGACTCTGCCTTTACTATGTTAAATGCAGTGAGGTGAAGTTTATATTTCCAAAATATAATTCTGAAGATTTTGGAACTTAATGATTAATTTCAGTTGGATATCTTTGTAGCGGGGGTTTTCCCTGCACTTGATGCATTTTTTATAAATATTTTTTTTTCTGAAAATTATTTATTTTTTGAGATAATATTTTAGGGAATTCCCAGAATTCTCTAAATACAAAGCATCAAAGCAACTTTGTTAGGCAGCTATACTGTGAAATCCAGAAATGGTCATTTTTCATTCTCGCTTGGTCTGTAGAAAAGCCAGGCCCAGCATGCAGCTAACATGCACAGCAGGTTGTGCAGCAGTTTCTGCTTCTTTGAGATCTTCTTCATATATTCTTGAGTGACTGGGCACTTTTTCTGGGATTTGGACACTTCTGGGAAACCTCTGAGGAAACTGAGGGTGCCTGCTGCTGCCAGGTATGGCTAAGGTAAGGGTAGCTCTAGCAGCTTCTAAAGAACTCCATCAGCAGCACTTGATCAGAGGGTGCCTGCAGCCTTTCTTCCAGCTGACCCCTGATTAAGGAGGGTCAAGCACCCTTTTAGCCCAGGCCAGGAAGAGGACTACATAACAGCCAGGCAATGCAGCAGTTTGTGCAGCGGTAACAGAAGCAGCTAACAGGTATGGAGCAGTTTCCACAGCAGTTCACACAGAGAATCACACACAGAATCACTAAGGTTGGAAAGGACCTTCAAGATCATCAAGTCCAACCATTAACCCAACACCACCATGGCCCCTAAGCCATGTCCTGAAGCGCCACATCCACACGTTTTTTGAACGCTTCCAGAGATGGTGACTCCACCACCTCCCTGGGCAGCCTGTTCCAATGCTTGACCACATGCAGAAGGCCACAAAGAGGTCAGCAAACTTTCTTTGTCCACCATACACATCCTTAAAGATGATGATCACAAGACGCAGGACTCAGGTGCTACTGAAGTAACTGTTGTCCAACTTTTGCACCCAGCCAGTTTCAAATGGAGGACACAGCTCTGTAAGTCCATGGGGCCTGATGGGTTTCATCCCCAAGTGCAGAGGGAGATGGCTGATGTCATTGCAAGGCCACTATCTTTGAATGGTCATGGTGACAGAGAGAGGTTCCTGAAGACTGGAAGAGGGCAGATATCACTTCTATCTTCAAGAAGGAAGATCTGGGGAACTTCAAGCCAATCAGCCTCACTTCAGTCCCTGGGAATGTGATAGAGGAAATCATCCTGGAAAACATTTCCAAACACATGAAGGACAAGCAGGTGATTGGGATAGTCTGCACAGATTTATGAAGGGGAAATCATGCTTGACCATACATTGCCTTCTACAATGAGATGACTGGCTTTGTGGATGAGAGGTGAGAAGTGAATGTTGTTGACCTCATCTTTAGTGTCAAAAATTTTGCTCTCTCCCATAATTTCATCTCATCAACTTCATAGACAAGCTGACAAAGTACAGGTTACATACATGAACAGTAGTGTGGTGGATTGAAAACCTGAAAACCAGCTGAACAAGTGGGCCCAGAGAGTTGTGGCCAGTGGCATGAAGTCCAACTGGAGACGAGTCACTAGCAATGTATCCCAGGACTCGGTACTGGAGCCAGTACTGTCCAGCATCTTCATTAACAACCTGGACAATGGGGCAGAACATAGCAGAGAACTGGGGCAAGAGGAATCGCATGAAGTTCAACAAGGGAAAATGCAAAATCCTCCATCTAGGGAGAAATAACCCCAGGTATCAGTATCCACTGGAAGCAAACTCTCTGGGAAGAATTGTGGAGAAGAATCAGCTAGACAAGAAGCAGACTATGAGTCAGCAATGCAGCCTCATGGCAATGAAAAGGCCAATAATTTCCTAGGCTGCATTTGGAAGAGCATTGCCAGCAAGTCAGGGGAGATATCCTTCCCCTTTGGTCAGCACTGATGAGACCACATCAGGGAAGACATGGACTTAACTAAAGTGGGTCTAGCACAGGGCCACAAAGCAGATTAAAGGGACTGGAGTATCTTTCATAAAAGGAGAGGCTGAGAGAGCTGGGACTCTTCAACCAGGAGAAGAAAAGGAGAAAAGGGTCAGGGGGGATCTTACCAGTGCGTATAAATACCTGATGGGAGGGAATGAAAAAGAGGGAGCCAGATTCTCCTCAGTAGTAACCAGTGACAAGACAAGAGGCAAGTGGTACAAATTAAAACCCAACAAATTCCATCTGAACACAAGAAAACACTTTGTTATTGTGAGGATGGTCAAATACTGATACAAGTTGCCCGGAGAGGTTATGGAGCCTCCATCTGTTGAGTTATTCAGAAGTTGAGTAGACACAGTCCTGGATAATTGATCCTGCCTGAGGAGGGGGATTATACTAGGTGATCTCAAGAGGTTCCTTCCAACCCAGATGATTCTGTGATTTTTATTTAACTAGCTCTAGCTTATTCTCAGCATAGCTGCCAACAACTTCATTTTTATGGTTTAATAGGATTTTTGGAAATGTTTCGTATGTATTTAAACAGGCTGATTCTCCACTGTGGTGGTTTTCCTGGTTCCAGTGATGAATTCAGTTCAAACATTTATAAATTTTTCTACAATACCACAGTTGTGTTCTTGACTGTATTCCTTGGGAAGTTGTAGGTGTCTTGAAGTAAATATTTTTGAAACTACTTCCTTATTTCCAATTGTTGTGTTTATAATACCAAATATTCACTTAAGAGGAGGTTATTTTAGCATTATCTTGGTAATAAATTAAACACCTCATAAAACTGAGAGTTCTTTAGGTTGTCATGTCTAGTGTTTCAGCATTGATTTCACTAAAATTACGTGTTTGGAGGGAGCTTGTGAAACTGCTACATTTGCCTTATGTTAATAATCAATTTAATCTCTGAGATTACAAATTTTTCTGATCAAGTATGAGTAAAATTATTATGACACAGTGGAAAATCTTCCTAAATAAGTAAATGGGTGGGGAGCTATTAGATTTTCTTAACATAGTTATTTAGAGCGACGCCAAAATTAATTTAAATTCAGTTTGCATTTATCTGGTTTATGGAACTTAAATATTTCTTTGACATAATTTGTTTTCTAGTTCAGTGAGTAAATGTTGTACTCAACCAATTGTAAAACAAGCTTTACAGAGCAAAGATAATTACTGCATAGGAGGTCAGGCTCCTGGCACAGAGCAAACAGTATTTTTCACAGCTACAGCTCTCGAGTTTTGGAATCTCTTTTAATCTTCTCAGTTCTTCTTGACTTTGATGTAAGTTGTTTTTAAGTATGCAAAGCTCCAGTCTGACTTTATCTTTAAGTTGGAGTGCTGTACGTTCCTTCACTCGGGCATTTAACAGTCTAAAAATGGTTGATGTAAAAGAGGGAGATAATTTTCAGGTTTTCTACCAGAATGTCTTTACCTTAAAAGCGAAGTAAATAACCAGTAAGGTAGGATATAGCTTAAAAAAATATATTTTTTTTTCCCACTTTGGCATTTAAAAATGGTATGAAAATGTTATAATTTAGAATGTTGAAGGCAGATTTGTCAATTAGAATATAGTTCTATATTTTTTCCATTGAGTAAATTAAAATCTAACTTTTAATGGAATAGCAGAAATTATTTCACTTGTAAAATCTCATTTAGAATTTTCAGGCTCCATTCCAAATACTCTATTATCAATATTCCTTTTAACATGTCTTAGCAAAAGGTATAGCAACATGAGAGAATAGGAAATTATTTCTTGTAATTAAAAATTAAGATGTTTATTATAAAAATATCTAAATGTAGTTGAAAGATATTTCTACAAGTGATTTTGAATTTAAAATGCACTTTTGTGAATACACTTGAAAAATTGTGATGGTTGTGGCATTTCATTTCTTGGCACTGCTATGCCTGTTTAAGGACTTTTTTTGATGTTTGTTACATGCATTTTAATAATATTATATAGTCCGGCTAGGTGCTCTCTTTTACCATCTTATTAATACAAAGATGAAGAAACTCGAGGTTTTTGGAAGTCATTCCTAAAATTAGAAAGCCAAGGTTTATCACAGGAATGCGTGTGCATTAGCAAGGAACTCCCTAGTGACTGCTCTTCCAAAACAGGGGATTAGGGTCTGTGCGCTGTATTCTGTGAGCATCTTTCTGTGAAAGGCTTTAGTGGGATATGAGGGGCAGACTTTCACTTGTTTTCTGCAGACAGCTTAATTTCTTGCCTTCTGGCCTTATTTCCTCTGAGTTTATTCAGGTTTAACATTTAATACAGAGGTTAATTTGTAACACTGGTTACCATAATACATCTTCAAGGCCAAGGTTAATAGGATTGAAGAAGGAATTGTACATTCAAGTCCTAACGCTGTATTACTGAAGTTAAAAAGGTTCATTGACTGCAACATAGATTTCCAATTTAGGAAAGAAAATATCCAAACTGTAAGATTTCTAAGGATGAAAAATAATTGAGCAACTGCGACACTATCAAAGTTGATGACAAAACTCTTATTAAGAGCAGTTATACAGTTAGGTGATTAAATGTCAAAACCTTCTTTTAAATATTACCAATTTTTTTTTTGCTAAATGCAAAATGGAAAATAATGACTATGTATTCAGGCTGTGCATTTGTTGTATGTTTGTAATTTTCACTTTGTGTACTGTCAGATAGTTGATTGGGATCCTGGAGAACCTTCTCCTGTCCCACAACTCATCAGTAGATGCGCACTGTTGTGTAACTGGGTTGAATAGGTGATTGCTCTGATTTTTGTGATTAATTCTAATCTTCTGTTTCCAATTAGCTCTTGAACTGGCTTCATTACAGATACTGCCATGTGATGTCTGCCTTCATTCCCCTAAAACAGCAGTCTGGCAAACTTTTTCTGGTAAAGCATGGAGCAGAGGACTGTCACCAGCTTTGAGCTGGGCTGGGTTTCCCCTGGGTTAGAGTTGGTTGGAGCTCTGCAAGCTCCAGGTGAGCTGCCAGGAGCACCAGGTTGTGACTATAGACAGAGAGGGAAAACCGGGAAATTCATATGGACTAGGCATATCAGCTTAGAGCACTGAGGCAAAGGATAGTCTCTTTTCTGTACTCTGAATTCGCGTAGGTACTGGGACTTGTCTGAGTGCTTGGTGGCAACTTTGGGCAACTGGAGAAACAGTCTTTGAACTGCCCAGACCTCTACTCACATGACTGCGTTTAGGTGCCCAAGGAGCTGGCAGGGAGGCATGGGTTGGACGCTCTGAGATGGGGGTCTTTACTTTCCACCTGCCTCCTGCTTCGGGTACATCTGTCCCTTCATCAGTCTGGTTTTGAGGATTATTCAAGAGAATCTTAGTTTAGCTTGGCAAATGAGTTACACAAGCCTCATTAATCTTGCATAATAACGACAGTAGTTAAGACTTTAAAGCCCAGCTTTCTACTTTCTCTAGAAGTAGTTCCTGTTTTGAAATGTGATGATGTGTTTCAGGAACTGCTAATTAGCGGTTTCCCTTGAAAATTCACACGAGCTTATTCTAAGAACTTTCCCCTTCGTACTCAAGTATGGGTTCTTTAAATTATTCATTTCATAAATCATGTCAGCGTTCCTACATAACTCTGCTTGATTTTATCCAAAAATAATCTGCAGCTTATTTTTAGACACTAGGATCAGCGATCTTACTCTTCTATAGTTAGAGATATGTGAATAGATGGATGCAACATGATACGGCAGGGGGTTAGAGCAATATAGACCTTGAATTCTTGCATTGCGTGTAGGACCTGCAGCGGTGCCCAGGGGCGGCAGTCAGAATCGGAGCACAAGTTTATGGAAGGATGCACAGAGCCTCTCCTCTGAACAGCTTCCATCTAATGTAAAGCAAAACTCGTCAAGTCATTTTGATTAACAGAAGGGGCGACGGAAGAGAGGAATAAAGAGTGCAGTTGACTGCGTACTTCAGCTAGGCACTCAGCTGGGGGTTACTGAAGCATATAATTTCTCATTTATTTTATTTTTAATATTTTATCTTTTTTGCCCCTAGCCAAGCAGTTGTTATTTGAATGATTTGTGTGTGTATTGTAGCTGAAGTTTGTCTTATGGAAAAGAGGAAAGTAGCCAACTGTCCAAATTAGTTGAGGGCAGGCATTTCACGAGTCAGGGGGACAGGTTGCAATATCAGTAACATTTAGACAACTTCTTATCACATTGATTGCCAATAAAAATGTATGCAGCACAAAGGAAATAACCAGCAGCTGTTTTGGTTTTCCTTTCTTTAGATATTATTCTAAGTAGCATTAGAGGACTTGTTGACACCACTTATCTTTTTTAAATTAGTGTAGGTGGTATTGCACTTTTTATTTAGTTAGAAGTATGTGATGCCTAGAACATTTATTTCTATTTTGAATGGTTTTATAACCTCACTATTTGCTCAGTCAACTCAATAAAGGTAATAGGCCTCCAGTGCCGGCTGCCTGCCCCATGCACAGCACTAGGGCAGCGAGTACAGCTCTCACGGTGCTGCCGAGACCTGCTTCTGAACAGGAGATGAGAACTGTGGCTCTCTGCTAAGCCCACTCGACAAGCCAGAGAGGGCACAGAGATATTTTTCACTTCTTTCTTGCCAGAAGGAAGATGCAGAATCAAACTGTAAATATTTAGTCACAGTCTGGCTCATGGTCTGCTCAAGGCAAGATCATAATGGGCTTATCAAAAACATTCTTCTAATTGTTTTAATTACCCTAACCAAAAACATAAACTACTTTTATCTACTTACACTCTTATTATACTGTATATTTTAATTTTTTCCATACTGATGCTGGGAAGTCATAGAGAAGCAAGAGTGCTAGCAAGTAGATGGAGCTGTGTGTATCCGTAACATTTAGATCTCTGTATCTGAAAGGCATTGCTGAAAGGTAGTGGTCTTTTACATATTCCTGTGTTAAAATTAAAGTATCAGACAGTTTAGAAGGGTACATGTAGGATAAAAAAAGGACTTTTGCTCCTCTAAAAAAGCTGATGCTTCATACCAATCTGTGTGATTGTTTACAGGTTTTTTGTACACATGGCACATAGTATAATAATGAATATTATAACGATTGGATAAAAGGTAGGGCAAGTGTTTCTTCTGTGTTTCACCAGGTCAGTGTTCTGGTAATTAGTAAATGACAGTGAAAAATAACTACCCACAATTTCTATTTTTTTTTTATAACTGATTCTTCAGCATGTTCATCAAGTTTTGATTTTGCAATATGTCATAAATCACATTTTAGCGCATCTTGTAAATAGAGATAAAATTGCCTTCCCAACATATTCCATGTTTTCCTGTGTAATTAACACCTCGTTCACAGCTGTGTCTGCCAGTCAGAACCCTGCCTTCTTCCTCCTGACACTTCCTTGATACTTTGTTTAGACTGCTAAGATTTTAAGTGTCATCCTCAGGATACTTTAAATAAGTCCAAACAGGAAAAGGAAGGTGCTTCAAGAAGTCAGCAGTATAGAGCATTAGAACCCAGAGGGACTATTTAAAAAGTATGAAGCAGTTTTCTTGGTTTACTGTTTACATCATTACCCCTCAATCTGTTTTTCATACTTTCTAAGGAAAGTTTACTCTTTTTCAAGTCAGTCAGGAAATATTAGTTTCCATCTGTATTTTTGAAGCAGACATCAGTCTAAAAGTCTGGATCTAGCTAACAACAGCCTGCTTTTCTTGTGCATGTGTGCCTTTCCCGGCACTGTGCCCTCTCTTAGGCCAGGCAAGCTACCTGGTTGCCCAGTGAACTGCATCAATGAAAGTTAAAAACAACTCTACTTTTTTGTGGGCCATCCTTAGCCCAGAAGAGATCCCGGCTCTGGCTCATTACAGGGCTGCATGGACAGTGATGCCAACACAGCAGAGGACATGCTGGGGGTGAGTGGTGAGGGACTGTATAGCCTTGAGCCCAGTATAGGCATCTAGTACCGTATTTTGGTTCTGAAAATTTACCCTCAGCTGCCCCAGTTACAGCCCTGCATGTGCGAGTATTGGTGGGATTAAACAGCTCAGCACATAACATATGTCTCAGCTAGTTAAGACCCAGGAATTTGGCACTCCGAATATGCTGAGATGGGGTTTTTTTTCATGCCGCCCTTAAAACACACTGACTGAGGACCTTCATAAAAGCGTGGTGGCAGTGTACGTGTCACGTGGCACGGATGAAACACATCTGCACAACCCTTGTTTGGTTCTTTCTTCAACTTGAAGGGCTTCAAATCACTACCTTCTGCTTCTCAGGGGAGTCCCTGGCGTCTAGGCAAGAGATTACCTTGGTAGACTGAAGGGTGAGAGAAAGAGGGGTTTTCCAGCCTTACTGTCATCATTTTGTTTCCTCTCATCTTAGATCAAGATTAATGAAAGGCAGAGCATGAGAGCAGTTTCCTACAGATCAGGGCTCTGATCTGTAACGAACAAAGCTGAGATTTCACTTTTTATTCCTTGGATTACTTCTGCAGTCTTTGTGAGATTGTAGTTCAATAAAACATAGAAGCAGGCTTAGAAGTAGGGACCATAGCTTACAGAAATACCCCTATGTGTTAATTGTGAGCTGTCAGCAAGCATTTTCATTTTTTAACTTCTTAAGCCAAGTTTTCACCAGGACATCCCCCTAATGCTTTTTGTTAATTTGCCTTTGCCATATGCAAGGGAAAAATGTATAAAATGGATATAATACTTTTTTTCCTTTGCCGTTGCACCTAGGTATTAGTTGTTCTCAGCTATTCTTTCTAAAAAATGTGCATCAAATTTCAGCTTGGCAATAAAGATGTAAATTACTGTAAATTACTTTCATTTTTTATGTTGAACTTCCTACAAAAAAGCATCTATGAGAACAGCAGTTGTTCAATTGAGCTTTGTACTAAACAATTTTAATAATTACATGTGCATTTTTTTTAGAATCAGAGTGGAAAGACTCCCTTCAACTTCAGTAGACTTTTATGGACCTTAAGTTTTAATGCAAATGATTTTGCATGTGCATTATATACACAGATGGTAGTAATTGCACAAGGAAGGTGAATTGTTTTTGGAAATAAATCTCTGACTTTTCTGTTTGTTATCACATCCTGGAGAAGAAGTGTATGGGTGATTGTTAATTAGGTTATATGGCACGTATGTACTTACTGTGCAAGTCAGGGTGACTACTGCAAGTACAATTTAACATCCCAGGCTCTCATATATTCAGATAAATTATCATTTCTTTACACCTCATCAAGATGCTCTGTTTATAGCCCTATTAATGTGCATGCACATTTGAGACATAGCCTTAAAATGTGATAATAAATGTTACAGTGATGCAAATATAGTTTGTCATCATTACTAAAAACAATCCTAAAAGTACTCAAATTAGATAGTGTTGCAGTATACATATGATACAGAGTATTCACTTGGGATGTTTTTTCAATTTTTTGCTAATAAACAAGGCAATAAATCTTTTTTTTTTTTTAAAAACACAATTCTTATTCCAAATCAGTCACTAGCCATAGCATTTATAAATGCCTGTTGTTCTTCTTTGTTTCCAGGGAAGACGAGGCAAACCAGGTCTCCCAGGAAAACCGGGGCCACCAGGACCTCCTGTGAGTAACTAACAAGAGGAATGGGAAATTTTCATTCTATCCTGGAACTTTGTTAGTATTTCTGTAACAGGTTACCTGATCATAATTATGGTTGAAAACAATTGGTCTGTGTTTACTCTGCTGTATCAAACAGCTACTATTGCTAGCCTTTTAATACAGCAAAGATAAAAGGACTGGGTCCGCAAATATGGGAGGATACACAGGAGGGAAAGAACAAGATGCAGACTTCAGCGGAGGAAGCAGAAATTGTCTGGCATTTCCAAGAAAGACTGGCCATGTATGCTAAATGTGAATACTGTGCATTCATTCACTTTGCAAAATGCATGATGCTCTATAGAAGATGGGATAATTTCTGTCTCAGAGGGATAATTTGAAAGATGGACTGTGTGAAGCATGTGCCAACTGTCTAAATGGTGGGGAGGATTACACCCAGCACTGGAATGAGCCCTCAGCTGTAGTTCAAATGAGTTTACCGAAGAATTAAAAAGATGAAGAAATACATGACTTCATGAAAGGATTTGTAATATGAAGAACTAAAGGGTTTGGCTCAGATCTAAGAGATTTGGGATTTTAATTTTTTTTAAGTGACACATTATTTCAAATTGGAAGTCAGGCATGGATGTATATTAGTCTAGAATGAATGCAGCCTTCCTTTGGTAGAGTAAGACTTGGTCGTATTTGTAAAATTCCCTATATACTGTGTTGTGAAAATGCTGTCGTGCACAAGTACAAAACAGCTATTTGTGGATTAAGTAAACTTCTCTTGCTTTACATTCTTAATATCAAACAAAGATTTCTTAATTGCTTTTTCTGCTTACCTGAAATAGATAAAGGCCAGCTGTTTATGTGTCAGAACATTTGATTCATATGCTTCAACATCACTGCAAGGGAAAACTCATCTTATTTGTAGAGAAGAGAATAATACACTGCTGCATGAAATACAGTGACTAAAATGTAATAGATGTCATTTACGCTTATCTAAAACCAAAACCGCATAAATTTTATAAATATTTTTTCCCCTTTTCCTTGCAAAATGTGTTCAGAAAGAGGAGTTGATGATGAAATTCATTTATCCTTCATAAAACTAAATAGTTAAAAATCCCTGCCTCTCCCTCTTCTCCCCTGCATATAGTCATATTGAAGCGTCACTTATTTGAGTCTTTTGTACAGTTTGGGCTTCCAAATGCTGAAATGGTACTGCACACTGCGGGAGCCTGAACAGAAGAAAGGAGTGATGCAGGATCTTTCTTAACACCAGTGACGAAAATGACCTTTAAAAGAAAAATCAAAACAGCAAGCCACAGCAGAAGTCAATGTTAGACCTAATCTACTCAGCTTTTTGTGAACCAGTGAAAAGCTGTTTCTCCGTTACAGATTTCTGCCATCATAGATTTGCTGGCAGGTCAGGCTTGTGAAGATGTATGATCCTTGACAGACATACCAAAAATCTTGAGTGGAAGCTAAATTGCACTTTTACTACTGAGACCTATTTCAGATTTCCTTACAGCAAGCAGAAAACTCAACTTTGTCAGCATGGCAGCATCCATACAAGGAGCTTTGTATGGGTACTGTAGCCTAGTGCTACGTATCAGAAAAGCATTCCTCAAGCAGTCATGGCCTAAATATTGGTTAAATGTATTTGTTTCTGGTATAAATATCTTGATGCAGTCCTTGTTTTGCATACAGTTACACCAGCATCTTGTGTTCCTTTTCCAAGACTGAGAATATAATGCACAGAAAAAGCATACTCTAAAAGCAGTAATGCCTGCTAATGGGCTTTGGCAGTATCCCCATATTGAAAGCGCGACAGCTTGTACATACAATAAGACTTTAAAATGATCCATCTTTTTCAAGGCTCAAACCATACTGAATTTTGGTATACTATACTTCCAGCTACCCTTCTCTTCTAATAGTAAGTAGTGGCAGCTTCCTCATGCACATGGGTATCTTGTTGGCCTTTACTTTGGCCTTTCCAAAGTGCAACAGAGCTATCATACCTGCAAGGTCGTCACTGTCATCAGCTTGGCATCTACAGGCTACAAAATGCTTAACAGATTGACTGACCATGTGAAAATTAGACTCCCCAGCAAAAGTAAGTTTGGTGTTTTGTTGATATTTTGGAAGAATATGAAATTTGTGTTTGATAAAAAGGAGACTCAGTTATTAATTGATAGGGTAGCTACAATACAGACTGTGTTTTTGAAATTAATAAATTTGCCTAATTTATTTATCAGTTTATGCCATGATGTTAAGTACTGAATTTAGATATTAGAACAGCCAGGTGTTCAGTAATGACAAAAAAGCCTGTGAGAAGGCAAGTTCTGCCTCCTTGAGGAAGAACTTGGTGAACAGTATACAACACTCAGGAGATTTGGTATAAAGGACAGTCCTAAAAAAAAGTGTGTGCAGGGAGGGGTTATGAAACCATGTTCTGTACAGTCAAAAGCACTTTAAATTGGACACTACTAAGTGCTGTGAGTTTTGATTAATTAAAATAATATTCTTTTACCTACTTGTTGCATGGCAGCATTTAAGACTTTTCTAGCCCTCTCTCAATGCCTCATCTTTTCTTTTTTTCCCCTGAACTAATTTCTGGGGATTTTTTTCAGTAAAATTGATGTTTGTAGTGAGTTTCTAGTCCCTTAACATCATCTGTACATCTTTGGTTAAAAACCTGTATCGGTGTCAGAAACGTAGATTGATTGGCAACCAGTGATGACACTCCCCAGTTAAAGTGGGACTCTCTATGCTACTTCTTCCAGGTATCCTTTTTTTTGTGTCACTTTTCCCTTATCCTTTCTTTGACGTCATTTTTTTTCCATTTGGAGCAAATCCTGTGTCCACAAAAGGCAAGGAGTCAGTGAAGATTTTTAGCCATGGGTTGTAAAAAAATATTTCTGTAAGCCTACCCAGGTGATGATCCTCCTTTGAGTGTTTTTTAAAGTTTATTAAATATTATAGACTTTTAAAGTGTTCTGTTACTCCCTTCTGGTTCAGAATTCATGGCTTGCATCCTTGCTGTCTGATGTTGTTTTTGAGTACTGTTCTGTTATTTCAATACTGGAGAGCAGAGATGTGTGCTCACACTTGTCTCACTCCAGCGGGTAACGAGTCATGCGGAAGTTGAGGAATCCAAACGGGTTAAGTGGAACAGCAGCTCCCCCTAGTGCTCGTTGAGCCCTTCCCCGCTTCTAAAGAGCCTAGAGCGCAATTTAAAGCTTCTGTTAAATACACTATTCATTTCACTCTCTGAAGCATTCTGAAAGTTATGATTGTGAAATCAAAATCTCTGTACCCTTCAAATGTCTTTCGTGCATTTTATTGCTTGCATTTTCTTCTAAAATCTTCTGAAGGAGACACTGGCTCTTGGCATGGCTGTTCAGTGAAATTGAAATGCTGTTTTTATGAAACAAAAAGAAATACTATAATAGTAGAACGCTGCGATGTTGTAGGTACAGCGTTTTGATCCAACAGCAGAACTGAACTGCTAGCTTTCTTCTGCTGTAGCTGCTAACAAAAATACCTAAAGGACTTAGCAACACAGAAGGGGTTACTGCTAGACCATAGCTTATCTTGCATACGTATAATACATTGGCTTTCTAGTTCCCCCACCATTTTTTTTCAGTACTTAAAAGCAAATGTATGGAAGGTATCTGAACTTGGTATGTATGTGCTGTTGGCCTAAGGTTGTACAGGCCCGGTTCTGCAGTCTTCACTTAGGCAAAACGCTTTTCTGGTCTTGGGTTGTCAAATTACTACTTGTCTGTTTTTGTGTAGAGTTCTGTTAAGAGGAGATTATTTATTTGTCCGCTTAGAAAACAGCAGCATGATGCCTGGCACTGTTTTACATATTATGGTCAGTTGTTGGGAGGTGTTGGGGTTGGGGGGTTCTTGGTTTTTCTTTTATTTTTACTTTCACATGAATCAGCAGCCAGGTATTTCTATTTACATGATAATGCTAGAGGACAGAAAAAAAGGAGTTTTACTGGTTAACTTTTTCCTTTTTGTCCCAATTTTCTCTATTTCTCTTGGAACTGTTATGATCAGAGGAATTCCATTTCTCAAGTTCCCATTTGAGCGTGACAGATTGTTTTTAAAATAAAGAGAGTGCCAAGCTAGAGTTGTGCTACAGACTTCCACCAGTATAACGGCATTCTTTGGGATGGGTCAGAGTATGACTTCTGCCCACTGTTGCTGTTTGGCAGAAGGGAAACGCTATTATCAGCACTGGTTTGTAAAGGCAGGAAACATGCGGACTACCTGATTTGGCCAAGTGCCATCTTGTCCAAGAAGCTGTCTGTGGCAGAGGGGGGAAAGAAACTTTGTGTCTGCTAAATCATAGGTTAGTAAACTGCAGTCATGATTATTCATCATCTTAAACCTGCTGTTTTCTACCAACATGTCCGAAGTTATTGCTGGCAACCAGAATAGGTTTATTTCACAATTGCTATAGCCCTTGAAGCTCATCGTTCAGTTCATCATTTTCCTTTGCAAGGGGCTGAACTTCATCTCTTTCACCTTCTTGCTTGGAAGGTTAGCTTTGTGTGACTCCTTAAAGTCTTAAATTAAAATAGGGTTTAGTTTTT
This sequence comes from Phaethon lepturus, assembly GCF_000687285.1. Lineage (NCBI taxonomy): Eukaryota > Metazoa > Chordata > Aves > Phaethontiformes > Phaethontidae > Phaethon > Phaethon lepturus. The sequence continues at coordinate 133,240 of NW_010556742.1, forward strand.
GTTTGTGTGGCATGTGAAGCAGTGGAGAAGTTCACAGACTACTTGAATTTCTTCATTTAATTCCATACACTTTTGATCTCTTGTTATTCAGTATGTATGTCAGTGCCACCAAACCAGTTATCTTAAGTACCCAGCAGTTTGCCTTGGAAATCTCATTTCTTCTGCCTCAGGAAATACTGTCATTCCTCCAGCAATATTTTGAAAGTGAGTGAATGTTATCAGTTAATTACAATAAACACAAAATGAAAGCAATGGTAAGTGAAAATTGCCAGTAGCATTTCGGTATTCCTGGACTTTCAGCTGCTTTTTAGAAAAATACTGGAAATGCTTACATTGTAGGATGGGAATGGCTGGCAAGGGTTGGTCATATTGCTTGTTTCTATGTATTTAAGTTTTTAAAATCCATATCAAAATGTAATTTATTTAATGTATTCTATTGTTGCAGATGTCATGTCTTCATCATTCTTCCCATTTGCTCTTTGGGATAGTTATACAATATTGCACATCTGCACTCATGAGTTTCATGATTTTTTTATGTTACAGTAATCAGAAAACCAGTATTTTATTTTAATGGGCAGGCACAGATCTGAAATAGATGGATAAAGTGATTACACGGAGTCATTTGCAGTGCTGTGTTCTCCAAAATGGCCTGTTCTTGTGATGCAACCAGTGCAATTTATTGTTACACATTTTACTGCATTGACTGTGAAATTGGGTAGAATTTTTCAGCAGCCTCATCTTTACAGAAATGCAGACAAACTATAAAAGTTGAGGGAGAAAAATATATTATAAACCCTGGTAATTTCACAGTTTGGAGCTATTTCCTTTTAAGCACCTGTGTTTCTATTCCTGCCTTGTTGATAGAAATAGCACCTGAAACCTGTTTGTAATTTTAGAAAACAATCAGGACACATTTTCAGTTCTTATTCTCTGTGTGCTTCCCTTCTCTCAATTACACAACTTGATATTAAAAAAGAAAAAGGAAACCCCATTCAAGTGAGCTTCAAAGTGGCAGATGTGCAAAATTCTCATTCAAAAGCTAGAAATTGCCTGTACAATAATTCTTCAACTCCTGTTAATTTCATTGCTTCTCCACTTACAAACCGATACTACTGGTTCATTTTCTGTCTGTAGAGACATCAGAGTGGATTTTATGCAGCTATATTAGTGGAGAGAAACAGTGTGGAAGGGAAGAAAGAGACTAGATTTTAGGAAAACACCCTTGAAGAAAAGTATTTTCTGTTGTTGTACACTTGTTTTATTAATTTTGTTTTAGAAAGAATGATGGAAAGATAAAATTATTAAATTTATGTCCATTTTTGAAAATGGAAAGATGAAAACCAGAGAGGTGGTTTACATCTGGTAACTCAAAGGCTGTGGCATAGTCAAGAATGCAACCCAAATGCCTTAAGTTCCCCTTGACTGCCTTAGTCATGAGACAGTTCTGGGGGCTTTTGAGATTATGTCTCTTTTTCAAAACAGTGACATGTACAAAGGCTTTCCATTTATTTGATGTACAAATAACATCTGAGAGTTTGGGGCTGGTGGCAGATATAGCATTCAATCCTTCCTGGGTTGTGTGGTTGCAGCAGTTTCATTTGTGGAAAAACAGTAAAAGAAACAACATGGTGGCAAATGGGAAGGGAGAATAATTTCTTGGTTTTGACTGCTTGCAGGATTACAGATTCCTGCGAGGATTCTGGATTGAAGGATTTGACACCGCAGGATTACAGTGTTGAAGTTGAGACATCTAATAAGTAGGCAGTGTCATCAAGGTTCAGTCCCAATTGTGGATTGCCATCTTTAATATGGATATCGAAGTAAAAATTCTGCCATTAACTTCAGAAATCAGAGACATCTAAGTAGGCAGTGTCATCAAGGTTCAGTCCTTGATGGATCCAATTGTGGATTGCCATCTTTAATATGGATATCGAAGTAAAAATTCTGCCATTAACTTCAGAAATCAGAGTTGAGTGAGTGCCTCAGTCAAAACACCATGAGTATATCTATCTTATTTTTCAACATTAATTTGAAGTGACAATTCACTTCCAAAATAAAATGAATGGAAAAATTTATGTCCTTGTAGCTCTTCTGATGTTGGGGAACAAAGAGGGAGTCAGGCACCTGTGATGTTTCATTGGCTTCTAAATCTTCCTAATGTCCCCTCATATTTAAGTAGCACTAACTTTCTCTAACAGTGTAATCACAGTAAAATACAGGGCATCATATTTCATAATTTAATGATGATGTCTCAGAACATACCTGTCTTGTTCTAGTATACTGCAATAATGTTCTGCCAGGTCTTACTGATTTATCCATCAGTTTTAATAACCTTTGCCTATTTGACTTTAATTTGGCTTTACCATCTTCCTAGTTTTTTATACTGTCAGTCTCCATGGAAACTTTGTGATTGCCTCTCTTTTATTAGTTAGATTCCATCAGATTGACATTTTTTTTTCCCAAGGAAGTAGTCTGTTTGGTTAATCAAAATCATGGTTCTGTTTCTCATCTTTTTGAAGTCCTTCACCTCAAGGGAAGTGCCTCTACTGGTAAGGAGAGCCATCAGAGTTTCACAGAATTATCTTCTACATGTAGGAAAACTGTGGTTGTGCCATTTTGTGCACTGCTACAGAGCAGATGCACCTTGTCAGGGAAGGCTTTGCTGTCAGAATGCAAATCATGACCTACCCTGTTTACATGCTTTGTCAGAACACTTCAAAATATGATTACATAGGAGCCAAATGATACCAAGGGGTATTAGCACCTTCTATACACATGTGAAATTATCAGATATGAGGAATGCCATCTGTGACAAAAGCATTGCTGTTCCTTTCATTGTCATTTTCCCTGAATTGCCTGATGGTTTATACAGCAGCAGCTCTGAAGTAGTAAACAGTGGAGATCATCCTTAGAGAAGTATAGTAACTGGTTATTTAGCTTATAGTGACCCAGAATACACAGCATTTCATAATTTTCCTTGGATCTCTAGCTGAAATCAGTGGATAGAGGGTTTTTCAGTTTTTCTGGGAATACTTTAGAGACTTGCTGCTTCACTGCTATGCATTTGACAGCAGTTCATGTTACAAAAGTCTTAACCAGTTGAAAATAATAGTATTTTCATCTTGACTAATTTCTATCTTGGGTAGAAGTGATTTTGATCCCTGACTTCCTGTAATAGTTTTACAAGTCCTTTAGCATGAAAATGGGAGAAATTTTAAACAGATTCTTATTCTGAAAGTGTAGAAAGCTGTTTTCTTGTTACAATGCGTAACACCAGAATATTTCTGTTGTGTGACGTATGTGTAATAGCAGTGCACATAAAACAAGTAACAAAGACTGTGTGCAAAATTAAAATATATGAGAAAAACTCCGAATAATCTCTTACGTAGTGTCTGACTGTTAAACAGCCTCCATTTTTTTGAGGAACAACCCATTTTCAAAATCGAACAGAATTCAATTTCCTAAAGCAGTCTTTAAGGTGCATATATGGCAGCTACATTTTCCCCACTAACACAAAAGCTGCAGAGGGTAAATTGTCTGTAATTATAAAAAGCCCCAGAGGAGGACAGTTGCCTTTCTCCCGTGTCTCTGTTAAATGCAGGTCATTCAGACCAAAACACTTAATTAAGTATATTGTAATCTTATTAATGTAGTCAAATGGGGACTCAGGGGAAAAAAGGAG